>NW_017193044.1:0-9995 GCF_001704415.2 Capra hircus
GGCCCATTGGATGTGCAAGGTGCCCTCGACTAGGTGACCCTAGCATGGCACTCAGCCCGCTCAGACACACTCCCGAGGCTTCTTTCTCATGGGAAGCACTGCTCCAACCTAGGAATGTGTCTGCAATGCTTGGAAAGTGCAGTGAGACACACAGCCCTGACTCTGCAATTGAGGCCCTCAGAGCAAGCCTGCAGCTCTGATGTCTGAGAAGCAAAACACTTGCTGCAAAGAGAGGTCTGAAAACACACTCTCTGTGGATGACTTTCCTTCCTCTAAGGAAGATAGTTTTCCCAGTCTCTCCTGCTTCCTGAATGTCACACAGCTGGAATGCGCTTGCTTGGAGGTCGTGATTCAGTGGCAATGACCCCTGAGGCCCTTTGCCCAGGGAGGGCTCCCACACTCACAGGCAAATCAAAGCAACTTCCAAGTGAGTCAGCTCTTCACATCAAGTGGCCAAAGTATTGGAGTTTCAGGTTCAGTATTAGTCCTTCCAATCTATATTCAGACCTGATTTCCTTTAGGATGGAGTGGTTGCGTCTCCTTGTAGTCTAAGCGACCTACAAGCATCTTCTCCAACACCACAGTTCAAAAGCATCCAATTTTCAGCTGTCACTTTCTTTATAGTACATCTTTCATATCCATCCATGACATATGGAAAAACCATAGCCTTGACTGGATGGATCTTTGTTGGCAAAGCAACGTCTCGGCTTTTTAATATGCTGTCTAGTTTGGTCATCACTTTTCTTCCAAGTCATAAATATGTTTTTAAGTTCATGGAGGCAGCCATCACCTGCAGTGATTTCCAAGCCCCCCAAAATAGTCTGCTGCTGTTTCCAATGTTTTCCCATCTATTTGCCATGAAGTGATGAGACTGGATGCAATGATTTTAGTTTTCTGAATGCTGAGCTTTAAGCTAACTTTTTCACTCTCCTCTTTCACTTTCATCAGGAGACCTCTTTAGTTCTTCTTCCACTTTCTGCCATAAGGGTGGTGTCATCTGCATATCTGAGATTATTGATATTTCTCCCCAGCAATCTGGATTCCAGCGTGTGCTTGCCTCCAGCCCAGTGTATCTCATGATGTACTCCTGCATATAAGTTAAATAAGCAGGGTGACAATACACTGCCTTGACATATTCCTTTTCCTATTAGAACCAGTCTGTTGTTCCATGTCCAGTTCGAACTGTTTCTTCCTGACCTGCATACAGGTTTCTCAAGAGACAGGTCAGGGTGGTCTGGTATTCCCATCTCTTTCAGAATTTTTCCCAGTTTATTGTGATCCACACAGTCAAAGGCTTTGGCATAGTCAATAAAGCCAGAAATAGATGTCTTTTTTTTCTTGAACTCTCTTGCTTTTTCAATGATCCAGTGGATGTTGGCAGTTTGATCTCTGGTTTCTCTGCATGTTTTAAATCCCTCTTGAACATTTGGAAGTTCACAGTTCATGTGAACTTGGAGAATTTTGAGCATTACTTTACTAGTGTGTGAGATGAGTGCAATTGTGCAGCAGCTTGAATATTCTTTGTCATTGCCTTTCTTTGGGGATTGGAATGAAAACTGACCTAATGACTAGATGTTTTCAATTGCATATGCTGAAAGAACTGGCTGTGCAGTTTTGAAGAAAAAAAAATCATTTTAACCCATTTTCTCTGAAGTGCAAGGCATATCATGGCCATCCCTGAATCATAAAGTCACCTTTTCTTTATGTAGTCATAGTTTCATGGCCTAAATTATAGGCCAACTCATGCTCAAATTGACTCTGATGTCAGGGGCAGATCAACTAATAAAAAGCTTGGGATTGTCCCTCTGGAGGAAAGTGAGATCTTTGTCCCACGAGAAGAATCTGAAGGGTTAAGGGAACTTGCAAGAGTGGGGAAAGCTTAGTCCATCCTACATGTACCAAAATCTTAAATAAGGCTTATGTACTTTACCGAAGTAAAAAAAACAGATGATGAAAACAATTATAAATCAATGAAAGGTAAAGAAATCCATAGTCTGTTATCAAAAATTGCATTCTAAGAAAACTTTGTTCTCTTAACCTAGAGAGGAGACTAAATTCCATCTGGTACCAGCTTACCAGAAGACAAACAAACAAAATTATCGGTAAGCTTAAAAAATGTATATTCCATATATCTTGAAGTAGGCAGTATTTCTGCAAAGGCATCAGTGTGAAATCATAGAAGACATGGTTAAAACCTGATTAAATAGAAATTGACAATGTAATCTGGTCACTGCTGCGACTTGAAATGTTTTAATATGATAACTGGAATTATAACTGACAGCATTTGACCAGGACATATCAGATTTTCACGGATGTCAGATAATTTCTAGGATATCTATATTAGGAACTGAAGGAATCTTTGAACCTAGGAAAGAAAACAACAGTCTCAAAGGCCCTTGCTGAATATCTATCAGCAAGGAATGTCTTTGCAAGGATCGCAAAATGAAGGGAAATTACACCGACCTGCCTCTGCAACTTCGGTCCTCTGAGCAGATCTGGAGGTCTCCCTTTGTATAAGCTAACCTGTTCCTTCCAAATAGAGGTTTGCAACACAAAACAAGTGGCCGCCTATTCTTCCTCGAAGGAGGATCTCTTTCCCCACATCCTGCGAACTCCTTTTCCCAGCCTCCAGGAAAAGCGCTTCTTGCAGTTCCTTTCAGAAAATCCTATGGACGGAGAAGCCTGGTAGGCTGCAGTCCGTGGGTCGCTGAGGGTCGGACGCGACTGAGCGACTGCACTTTCATTTTCACTTTCATGCATTGGAGAAGGCAATGGCAACCCACTTACTGTTCTTGCCTGGAGAATCCCAGGGACGGGGGAGCCTAGTGGGCTACCGTCTATGGCGTCCCACAGAGTCGAACACGACTGAAGCAACTTAGCAGCAGCAGCAGCAGCAGTTCCTTTCTTAGGGGCAGTTATCCCTGAGATTGGGACCTTGGAAAGGCAGAGCCACCTCCACACACACGTCTTTTCTGTCCCCTTTCCTCTGGAGGAGAGCTCTAGTGAGCCTAGGTCGGTCAGGAAAATTCTTGGCTTTGACGGGATCACACCCGGTGTGTGAACCTGCATACCCGACCTAGGGGCCACAGGGCACCTGTTTTGCTCGAGTGGGTCCTGGAGGGGTGCAGCATAGCAAGAGCTTAAAAATCCATCCAATTTGTCTTTTTTTTTTTTTACCTCGGAGAGAACGAGTTTGCTCCACCTCCACCCTTTGGCAGTGTGGAGGGAAGAGGGCACCACCCTCTCCCAAAGGGGACATAGGGCCTACCAGGAGAGAAAGGCCCCTTGAGAAGCTGAGCCCAGGTAGGCAGCCAGTGATGTCAAGCACACTCCCGCTGCTTGCTTCTTCATGGGCACTCCCATGATCTGCTAGGAATGTCTTTGCAAGGATCTCAAAGGGAAGGGGAGATACATGGCCCTGTCTCTGGAACTTCAGTCCTCTGAGCAGATCTGGAAGTCTTGAGTTGTATAAGCAAACCTGTTCCTTCCAAATAGAGGCTTGCAAACACACCCCCGGTGGTTGCCTCTTCTTCCCCGAAGAAGTCTTTCTTTCCCCACATGCTGCGAACTCCCTGTCGCCAACCTCCAAGAATAGCGCTTCTTGCCATTCCTTTCTTAGAGGCAGTTATCCCTGAGCTTGGGGCCGTAGGGAGTAGCCCCACACTCACAGGGAAAGGCAAAGACTCCTCCATACATCTCCTCTATCCCCTTTGCTCTGGAGGAGAGCTCTAGTGAGCCTAGGTCTTTCAGGAAAATTCTTGGCTTGGACAGGATCTCACCCTGTTTGTGAACCTGCATATCCAACCAGGGGCCACAGAGCACCTGTTTCAGTAAAGTGGGCCCTGAAAGGGTGCAGCCTAGCAAGAGCTTGAAAATCCATTCAATTGCTGTTTTTGTACCTCTGACAGAGCGAGCTTGGCTCCACCCTTTGGCAGTGAGGAGAAAAGAGGCATGACACCCTCCCCAAGGGGACATGGGGCCTATTCGAGAGGAAAGGCCCCTTGTGGAGATGAGGCCAGGAAGGCACACAGTCGTGTCAAACACACTCCCACTGCTTGCTTCTTCAGGGGCACACCCGCTATCAGCTAGGAATGTCTTTGCAATGATCACAAAGGGAAGGGGAGATACAGGGCCCTGCTTCAGGACCTCCGGTGCTCTGAGCAAATCTCGAGGTCTCCCGTTGGTCTCTCAAGGTCAAAAGTTCAAGATCAAGTTGAAGTTCAAGGTCAAGGTCAAATTCAAGTTGAAGTTCAAGGTCAAGGTCAGTTCAAGGTTCAAGGTCAAGTTCAAGTTCAAGTTCAAGTTCAAGTCAAGGTCGAAGTTCAAGTTCAAGTGTTCAAGGTCGTGAAGTTCAAGTTCAAGTTGAAGTATCAAGTTCAAGTTGAAGTTCAAGTCAAGGTCAAGGTCAAGGTCAAGGTCAAGTTCAAGTTCAAGTTCAAGTTCAAGGTCAAGGTCAAGTTCAAGTTCAAGTACAAGGTCAAGATCAAGTTCAAGTTCAAGTTCAAGTCAAGTTCAAGTTCAAGTTCAAGTCAAGTTCAAGTTCAAGTCAAGTTCAAGTTCAAGTTGAAGTTCAAGTTCAAGGTGAAGGTCAAGTTCAAGTTCAAGGGTCAAGGTCAAGGCCAATTTCAAGTTCAAAGTCAAGGTCAAGGTCAAGTTCAAGGTCAAGGTCAAGTTCAAGTTCAAGGGCCAGGGCAAGGCCAAGCCCAAGACCAAGGCAAGGGCAAGGGCACCGCCCAAGGCAAGGCCAAGGCCCAGCCAAGGCAAAGGCCAAGGCCACCAAAGCGAAGCCCAAACTCCGTAACGCCTGACAAAAGGCAGAAGCCACTAGGCCCCTGTGCAGAGGAAGCCACTGAAGGCAGCAAGCCACAGAGCTCCCCGACTCCCATTTCCCACATGAAGATGTGAGGATAAAGGGCCTCATCCCAGCAAAGCACACCGCTCCCACCACCCCGCAACCCCGGCCCCCGCCCCCCGCAGTCACGCACCCTGAAACAACACTGGCCTTCCCAGAAAAGAGAACGGAGAAGCCATGTGTGTGCCAAAGGAGCAAGAGGAACGAACGATGCCATGCCCTCCAACTTTGGGCACACCTGACGCCTCGGAACCCCGGGCCTGGCCGATGGGTCCCCGCCGTTCTTCGGTGGGAGGGGGGTCAACACATTGGCCGAGAGCCCTTGCCCAGGCCACCCGCAAATCCCCTGAGATGTGATCCGACCACAGGGACCGAGGGCAAACGTACCGCTTGAGGTGCTGGAGGAGCCAGACGAAAGCCATGGTGGGAGAGGCACACGGGCACGCTGCAGACTGCTGGCCGAGTGGGCGGGGACCCAGCAGCTTAGGACTCTGGAGAACGGGAGGCGTCTCCGCCACCATTGACGTCAATAGGGTTTGGGTGGGTAGATGGAGGGGGCTGCCCCTGGCCTCGTTCCAAGCAGAGACCCTGGACGGAGTCCCGTGAAGCGAGTGGGCTTTTCCCCGGGCACAGCTGTGCCCTGGACCGCCACGATCCCCGTTGGGGTGGGCGGGCAGTTCGCGCGCCTTTGGTTTGTGGCCCTCCCTCGCAGCGGGGGGTGGGATCAACCCGGGTGGATCAATCAGGGGCCCTCAGCAGTGCCAAGGGAGGCTTACCGCCCAGGAAACGCCCCAAGGTCCCTTTGAATTGGCCACCAACGCCCCCTTTCCCAGCCTGCCTTTCTCTGGGATTTCTTGCCTTTTCACATTCCACAGGTCCCTGGGCCTCGACTGTCCCCCGCTGGCTCCTCCGAGGCATTCCGGGACACCAGACGCTCTCTCCAGCGCCTCCACCTAGATCCCTCGCTGTCCTCGCCTCCGTTTCCCCCATGCCCCCTCCGCAACTCCTCCGTGGGCTCTTGGCGTCCTTTCACTACAGCAGTCACAGAGTGCCAACACCGAGGGCTTTGAGTTGCCTGGAGCCCAAGGCTCCGGCCAGAGACCTGAGGGGCCAGCGTTTGGAATGGCAGCTAATGCCATTTGGGGCTTTTCTCACATGGAGCCTGAGGCCCGCACCTCCGCGGGCAAACCACCAGCGCGAGTGCCCTGGAGATACCCACCCAAGGGGACAGTGTACCACCTACTGTGGGGAAGGAGGTTCCTGTTTTCCCTGCACTGGTTCGACTTTCACGCCGAGGATCGACTCACACCATGATGGCAAGTGGAATAGCCCTGTGGGAAAGCCTCATGGGAAAGACTCCAGGGGAAAGCCACAGATTCCTTGATCCACGAGAAGGGAAGCGTGACACTAGCTGCCACCACTCGGGAGGAAAGCGCACGTGCATGACCCCACTCGAGCCGAGGACTGACGCCACTTGGGAGACTCCAGAAGTACGCCAAGATCCATGTCAGCACTGGAGAGGAATCCTCAGGTTCCGGTCCCGACTTCACACAAGGTCTTAGGCCCCGGCATCGATGGGAGAGGAATCCTGAGAGGCCCCCTAGCACCTCGCATGGGACTGGCCTTTCCTGAGGTCACCAGAGTGGGTCCCTGAGGTCTCTGTTGTAAGTCGAGAGCACCTGCGGCAACTCGAGAAAATCCAGGAGGTTCTCCCCTCCAGGCTGAGATGAGGCCCATTTCCGCTGAGGCGTCTCGAGGCTAATCACACCTAACCTCTGGAACTTCCAAAGGGTCCTTCACAACCTTGCTGCAACTCAAGAAGTTCCCTGACATACCCGTCTCCACTAGAGAGGAAGCACGAGAGTCCTGCCCACATCCAGAGGAGCTCGGTTTCCGCCTCCTAGCTCGAGAGGAGGGATCCTTTCCCTGCGTGGTCGGGAAAGAATTCCCGGCGTTCCCGTCGCATCTCAAGAGGAGGCGCTCTCCACAGGAAAGGCGAGAGGAACTCCAGGGTCGTGCCACCATTCCCTGAGTCCCCCAGATGTCTCAGTCCATTCCCAGGGAAACCTGTTTTCCCTGCACTGCCTTGACTTTTAAGCCGAGGATCGTCTCACACAACGGTGGCACGTGGAACAGCCCTTTTGGGAAAAGCCTCGTGGGAAAGCTTTGAGCGAAAGCCACAGATCCCTTGATCCACGCGAAGACAAGCGTGGAAACTGCTGCTACATATCGGGAGGAAAGCGCACGTGCATGCCCCCACTCGAGACGAGGACTGACTCCCCTGGGGAGACTCCAGAAGTACAGCAAGATCCATGTCAGCACTGGAGAGGAATGCTCAGGTTCCGGCACCGACTCCACACAAGATCTTAGGACCCGGCATCGACAGGAGAGGAATCCCGAGAGGCCCCCCGAGCAACTTGCATGCTGACTGGCCTTTCCTGAAGCCACCAGAGCGGGTCCCTGAGGTCCCCATCGTATGTCGAGAGCACCTGCCAGAACTCGAGAAAATCCAGGAGGTTGTCCCCTCCAGGTGAGATGAGGCCCCATTTCCGCTGAGGCGTCTCGAGGCTAATCACATCTAACAATTGGAACTTCCAAAGGGTCCTTCACACCCTTGCTGCAACTCAAGAAGTTCCCCGACATACCCGTCTCCACTCGATTGGAAACACGAGAATCCCGCCCCATATCCAAGAGGAGTCCCGTTTCCCGCCCCCATTGCTCGGGAGGAGGGATCCTTTCCCTGCGTGGTCGGGAAAGAATTCCCGACGTTCCCGTCGCATCTCAAGAGGAGGCGCTCTCCACAGGAAAGGCGAGAGGAACTCCAGGGTCGTGCCACCCATTCCCAGAGTCCCCCAGATGCTCAGTCCATTCCAGGGAAACGTGTTTTTCCCTGCACAGCCTCGACTTTCAAGCCGAGGATCCGACTAAACAACCACGGTGGCATGTAGTACAGCCCTTTGGGAAAGCCTCGTGGGAACGCCTCGTGTGAAAGCCTCGTGGGAAAGCCTCGAGGGAAAGCCACAGATCCCTTGATCCACGCGAAGGGAAGCGTAACACTGCTGCTACAGCTCGGGAGGAAAGCGCATGTGCATGCCCCCACTCAAGACGAGGACTGACTCCACTGGAGAGACTCCAGAAGTACCCGACCAAAATCCATGTCAGCACTGGAGGAGGGAATGCTCAAGTTCCGGCACCGGACTCCACACAAGGTCTTAGGCCCCAGCATCGACGGGAGAGGAATCCCGAGAGGCCCCTGAGCAACTCGCATGGGGACTGGCCTTTCCTGAGGCCACCAGAAGCGGGTCCCTGAGGTCCCATCGTAAGTCGAGAGCACCTGCCATAAATCGAGAAAATCCAGGAGTTTTCTCCCCTCCAGTCGAGATGAGGCCCATTTCCGCTGAGGTGTCTCGAGGCTAAACACATCTAACACCTGGAACTTCCAAAGGGTCCTTCACACCCTTGCTGCAAATCAAGAAGTTCCCCGACATACTCGTCTCCACTCGAGAGGAAGCACGAGAGTCCCGCCCACATCCAGAGGAACCCCGTTTCCCCCTCCTAGCTCGAGAGGAGGGTTCCTTTCCCTGCGTGGTCGGGAAAGAATTCCAGGCGTTTCCGTCGCATCTCAAGAGGAGGTGCTCTCCACAGGAAAGGCAGAGGACTCCAGGGTCGTGCCACCATTCCGAGTCCCCCAGATGTCTCAGTCCATTCCAGGGAAACCTGTTTTCCCTGCACTGCCTCGACTTTCAAGCCGAGGATCGACTCACACCACGGTGGCACGTGGGACAGCCCTGTGGGAAAGCCTAGTGGGAAAGCCTCGAGGGAAAGCCACAGATCCCTTGATCCACGCGAAGGGAAGCGCGTCACTGCTGCTACAGCTCGGGAGGAAAGCGCACGTGCATGCCCCCACTCGACACGAGGACTGACTCCCCTGGGGAGACTCCAGAAGTACCCAAGATCCATGTCAGCACTGGAGAGGAATCCTCAGGTTCCGGAACCCACTCCACACAAGATCTTAGGCCCCGGCATCGACGGGAGAGGAATCCCGAGAGGCCCGCGAGCAACTCGGATGGGGACTGGCCTTTCCTGAGGCCAGCAGAGCGGGTCCCTGAGGTCCCCGTCGTAGGTCGAGAGCACCTGCCGAAACTCGACAAAATCCAGGAGGTTCTCCCCTCCAGGCGAGATGAGGCCCATTTCCGCTGAGGCGTCTCGAGGCTAAACACATCTAACACCTGGAACTTCCAAAGGGTCCTTCACACCCTTGCTGCAACTCAAGAAGTTCCCCGACATACCCGTCTCCACTCGAGAGGAAGCACCAGAGTCCCGCCCACATCGAGAGGAGCCCCGTTATGCCTCGGACCTCGAGATGACGGATCCTTTCCCTGCTTGGTCGGGAAAGAATTCCCGGCGTTCCCGTCCCATCTCAAGAGGAGGCGCTCTCCACAGGAAAGGCGAGCGGAACTCCAGGGTCGTACCACCATTCCAAGAGTCCCCCAGATGTCTCAGTCCATTCCAGAGGAACATGTTTTCCCTGCACTGCCTCGACTTTCAAGCCGAGGATCGACTCACACCCTGGTGGCAGGTGGGACAGCCCTGTGGGAAAGACTCTTGGGAAAGCCTTGAAGGAAAGACTTGAGTGAAAGCTACAGATCCCTTGACACGCGTTAGGAAGCGTGACACTGCTGCTACAGCTCGGGAGGAAAGCGCACGTGCATGCCCACACTCGAGACGAGGACTGACTCCCCTGGGGAGACTCCAGAAGTACCCCAAGAACCATGTCAGCACTGGAGAGGAATCCTCAGGATCCGGCCTCGACTCCACACAAGGTCTTAGGCCCGGCATCGACCAAGAGGAATCCCGAGAGTCCCCCTGGCAACTTGCATGGGGACTGGCCTTTCCTGAGGCCCGAGACCGGGCCTGAGGTCCCCGTCGTAATTCGAGAGAGCACCTGCCGTACTCGAGAAGAAAATCCAGGAGGTTCTCCCCTACAGCAAAATGCGGCCTATTTCCCGCTGAGGGCTAAGCACACCTAACCTCTGGAACTTCCAATGGTTCCTTCACACACTTGCTGCAACTCAAGAGCTTTCCCGACACACCGTCTACACTCAAAGGAAAAACGGGGTCCCGCCCACATCCAGAGAAGCCC
>NW_017193045.1:0-9995 GCF_001704415.2 Capra hircus
GAAATGCCTCATCTCGCCTGGAGGGGATAACCTCCTGGATTCTCTCGAGTTGCGGCAGGTGCTCTCGACTTACGACGGGGACCTCATGGACCCTCTCTGGTGACCTCAGGAAAGGCCAGTCCCCAGCGAGTTGCTCGGGGGTCATCTCGGGATTCATCTCCCGTGGAGGCCGGGGCCTAAGATCTTGTGTGGAGTCGCTGTCGGAACCTGAGGATTCCTCTCCGGTGCTGACATGGATCTTCGGGTATTTCTGGAGTCTCCCCAGGGGAGTCAGTCCTCGTCTCGAGTGGGGGCTTGCACTTGCGCTTTCCTCCCGAGCTGTAGCAGCAGTGTCACGCTTCCCTTCGCTTGGATCAAGGGATCTGTGGCTTTCCCTCGAGGCTTTCGCACGAGGCTTTCCCGCAAGGCTTTCCCGCAGGGCTGTCCCACGTGCCACCGTGGTGTGAGTCGATCCTCGGCTTGAAAGTCTAGGCAGTGCAGGAAAAACAGGTATGCCTGGAATGGACTGAGACATCTGGGGGACTCTGGGAATGGTGGCACGACCCTGGAGTTCCTCTCGCCTTTCCTGTGGAGAGCGCCTCCTCTTGAGATGCGACGGGAACGCCGGGAATTCTTTCCCGACCACGCAGGGAAAAGATCCCTCCTCTCAAGCTAGGAGGCAGAAACGGGGCTCCTCTGGATGTGGGGGGGACTCTCGTGCTTCCTCTCGAATGGAGACGGGTATGTCGGGGAACTTCTTGAGTTGCAGCAAGGGTGTGAAGGACCCTTTGTAAGTTGCAGAGTTTAGGTGTGATTAGCCTCGAGACGCCTCAGCGGAAATGGGCCTCATCTCGCCTGGAGGGGAGAACTTCCTGGATTTTCTCGAGTTGCGGCAGGTGCTCTCGACTTACGACGGGGACCTCAGGGACCCGCTCTGGTCGCCTCAGGAAAGGCCAGTCCCCATGCGAGTTGTTCGGGTGCCTCTCGGTATTCCTTTCCCGATCGATGCCGGGGCCTAAGACGTTGTGTGGAGTCAGTGCCGGAACCTGAGGATTCCTCTCCAGTGCTGACATGGATCTTGGGGTACGTCTGGAGTCTCCCCAGGGGAGTCAGTCCTCGTCTCGAGTGGGGGCATGCACGTTCGCTTTTCTCCCGAGCTGTAGCAGCAGTGTCACGCTTCCCTTCACGTGAATCAAGGGATCTGAGGCTTTCCCTCGAGGCTTTCCCACGAGGCTTTCCCACAGGGCTGTCCCACGTGTCACTGTGGTGTGAGTCCATACTCGGCTTGAAAGTCGAGGCAGTGCAGGGAAAACAGGTTCCCTGGAATGAACTGAGACATCTGGGAGACTCTGGGAATGGTGGCACGACCCTGGAGTTCCTCTCGCCTTTCCTGTGGAGAGCGCCTCTTCTTGAGATGCAACAGGAACGCCGGGAATTCTTTCCCGAACACGCAGGGAAAGGATCCCTCCTCTCGAGCTAGGAGGCGGAAACGGGGCTTCTCTGGATGAGGGCGGGACTCTCGTGTTTCCCTCGAGTGGAGACGGGTATGTCGGGAACTTCTTGAGTTGCAGCAAGGGTGTGAAGGACCCTTTGTAAGTTCCAGAGGTTAGGTGTGATTAGCCTCGAGACGCCTCAGCGGAAATGGGCCTCATCTCGCGTGGAGCGGAGAACCTCCTGGATTTTCTCGAGTTGCGGCAGGTGCTCTCAACTTACGACGGGGACCTCAGGGACCCGCTCTGTTGGCCTCAGGAAAGGCCAGTCCCATGCGAGTTGCTCGGGGGCCTCTCGGGATTCCTCTCCCGTCGATGCCGGGGCCTAAGACCTTGTGTGGAATCGCTGGCCGAAACCTGAGGATTCCTCTCCAGTGCTGACATGGATTTGGGGTACTTTTGGAGTCTCCAGAGGGGAGTCAGTCCTCGTCTCGAATTGGGGCATTCACGTGCGATTTCCTCTCGAGCTGTAGCAGCAGTGTCACGCTTCTCTTCCCGTGGATCAAGGGATCTGTGGCTTTCCCTCGAGGCTTGCCACGAGGCTTTCCCACAGGGTTGTCCCACAAGCCACCGTGGTGTGAGTCGATCCTCGCTTTAAAGTCGTGGCAGTGCAGGGAACACAGGTTTCCCTGGAATGGACTGAGACATCTGGGGATCTGGGAATGGTGGCACGACCCTGGATTACCTCTCGCCCTTCCTGTGGAGAGCCCCTCCTCTTGAGATGCGACGGGAACGCCGGGAATTCTTTCCCGACCACGCAGGGAAAGGATCCCAGCTCACGAGCTAGGAGGCGGAAACGGGGCTCCTCTGGATGAGGGAGGGACTCTCCTCATTCCTCTCGAGTGGAAACGGGTATGTCGGGGAACTTCTTGAGTTGCAGCAAGGGTGTGAAGGATCCTTTGGAAGTTCCAGAGGTTAGATGTATTACCCTCGAGACGCCTCTCTGGAAATGGGCATCATCTCGCTTAGAGGGGAGAACCTCCTGGATTTTCTCGAGTTGCGGCAGGTGCCCTCGAACTTACGACGGGGCCCAAAGGGACCCGCTCTGGTGGCCTCAGGAAAGGTCAGTCCCCATGCGAGTTGCTCGGGGGCCTCTCGGTATTGCTCTGCCATCGATGCCAGGGCCTAAGACCTTGTGTGGAGTCGGTGCTGGAACCTGAGGATTTCTCTCCAGTGCTGACATGGATCTTGGGGTACTTCTGGAGTCTCCCCTGGGAGTCAGTCCTCGTCTCGTGTGGGGGCATGCCCGTGCGCTTACCTTCCAAGCTCTATCAGCAGTGTCACGCTTCCCTTCACGTGGATCAAGGGATCTGTGGCTTTACCTCGAGGCTTTCCCACGAGGCTTTCCCTCGAGGCTTTCCCACAGGGCTCTCCCACGTGCCACCGTGGTGTGACTCTATCCTCGGATTGAAAGTGGAGGCAGTGCAGGGTAAACAGGTTTCCCTGGAATGGACTGAGACATCCGGGGCATTCAGGGAATGGTGGCACGACCTGGAGTTCCTCTCACCTTTACTGTTTAGAGCCCCTCCTCTTGAGATGCGACGGGAACGCCGGGAATTCTTTCCGGACACGCAGGGAAAGGATCCCTCCTCTCGAGCTAGGAGGCGGAAACACGGCTCATCTGAATGTGGGCTGGACTCTCGTGCTTCCTCTCGAGTGGAGACGGGTATGTCGGGGAACTTCTTGAGTTGAAGCAAAGGTGTGAAGGACCCTTTCGAAGTTCCCGAGTTTAGGTGTGATTAGACTCGAGACATCTCAGCGGAAAAAGGGCCTCATCTCGCCTGGAGGGGAGAACCTCCTGGATTTTCTCGAGTTGCGGCAGGTGCTCTCGACTTAGGACGGGGACCTCAGGGGACCCGCTCTGGTGGCCTCAGGAAAGGCCAGTACCCATGCGAGTTGCTCAGAGGCCTTTCGGAATTCCTCTCCCATCGATGCCGGGCCTAAGACCTTGTGTCGTGTCCGGGTGCCGGAACCTGAGGATTCCTCTCCAGTGCTGACATGGATCTTGGGGTACTTCTGGAGTCTCCCCAGGGGAGTCAGTCCT
Source organism: Capra hircus (assembly GCF_001704415.2). Taxonomy (NCBI): domain Eukaryota; kingdom Metazoa; phylum Chordata; class Mammalia; order Artiodactyla; family Bovidae; genus Capra; species Capra hircus. The sequence continues at coordinate 3,514 of NW_017193045.1, forward strand.
CGTCTCGAGGGGGGCTTGCACGTGTGCTTTCCTCCAGAGCTGTAGCAGCAGTGTCACGCTTCCCTTCGTGTGGATCAAGGGATCAGTGGCTTTCCCTCGAGCGTTTCCCACGAGGCTTTCCACGAGGCTTTCCCACAGGGCTTTCCCTCGTGCAACCGTGGTGTGAGTCGATCCTCGGCTTGAAAGTGGAGGCAGTGCCAGGAAAACAGGTTTCCCTGGAATGGACTGAGACATATGGGGGACTCTGGGAATGGTGGCATGACCCTGGGAGTTCCTCTCGCCCTTTCCTGTGGAGAGCGCCTCCTCTTGAGATGCGACGGGAACGCCGGGAATTCTTTCCCGACCATGCACTGAAAAGGATCCCTCCTCTCGAGCTATGAGGCAGAAAAGGGGCTCCACTGGATATGGGGGGATTCTTGTGCTTCCTCTCAAGTGGAGACGGGTATGTCGGGGAACTTCTTGAGTTGAAGCAAGGGTGTGAAGGACTCTTTGGAAGTTCGAAAGTTTAGGTGTGATTAGCCTCGTGACGCCTTAGCGGAAATGGGCCTCAGCTCACCTGGAGGGGAGAACCTCCTGGATATTCTCGAGTTGCGGCAGGTGCTCTCGACTTACGACCTGGACCTCAAGGACCCGCTTTGGTGGCCTGAGGAAAGGCCAGTCCCCATGCGAGTTGCTCGGGGGCTTCTCGGGATTCCTCTCCTGTCGATGTCGGGGCCTAAGACCTTGTGTGCAGTCGGTACCGGAACCTGAGGATTCCTTTCCAGTGCTGACATGGATCTTGGGCTACCTCTGGAGTCTCCCCAGGGGATTCAGGCCTCGTCTCGAGTGGGGGCATGAGCGTGCCCTTTCCTCCCATGCTGTAGCAGCAGTGTCACGCTTCTGCTTGCGTGGACCAAGGGATCTGTGACTTTCCCTCGAGTCTTTCCCACGAGGCTCTCCACAGGGCTGTCCCACGTGTCTCGGTGGTGTGAATCGATCCTCGGCGTGAAAGCCGAGGCAGTGCAGGGAAAACAGGTTCCTATGGAATGGACTGAGACATCTGGGGGAGTCTTGGAATGGTGGCACGACCCTGCAGTTCCTCTCCCCTTTCCTTTGGAGAGCGCCTCCTCTTGAGATGCGATGGGAAGTGCCGGAAATTCTTTCCCGACCAAGTAGGGAAAGGATCCCTCATCTCGAGCTACGAGCCGGAAACGGAGCTCCTCTGGATGTGGCCGGGACCCTCGTGCTTCCTCTTGAGTGGAGACGGGTATGTCGGGGAACTTCTTGAGTTGCAGCATGACTGTGAAAGACTCTTTAGAAGTTCCAAAGTTCACGTGTGATTAGCCTCGAGACACCTCAGTGGAAACGGGCCTCATCTCGCCTGCAGGGGAGAACCTCCTGGATTTTCTCGAGTTGTGGCAGGTGCTCTCGAGTTACGACGGAGACCTCAGGGACCCGCTCTGGTGACCTCAGGAAAGGCCAGTCCCATGCGAGGTACTAGGGGGCCTCTCAGGATTCCTCTCCGTCGATGCCGGGGCCTAAGACCTTGTGTGGAGTCCGGGACCGGAACCTGAGGATTCCTCTCCAGTGCTGACATGGATCTTGGCGTACTTCTGGAGTCTCCCAAGCTTGCGTCAGTCCTCGGCTCGAGTGGGGTCATGCACGTGCGCTTTCCTCCCGAGCGGTAGCAGCAGTGTCACGCTTCCCTTCTCGTGGATCAAGGAATCTGTGGCTTTCCCTGGAGTCTTTCCCATGAGGCTTTCCCACAGGGCTATTCCACTTGCCACCATGGTGTGAGTCGATCCTCGGCGTGAAAGTCGAACCAGTGCAGGGAAAACAGGAACCTCCTTCCCCACAGTAGGGATACACTGTCCCCTTGGGCGGGTGTCTCCAGGGCACTCGCGCTGGGGGGTTGCCCGCGGAGGTGCGGGCCTCAGGCTCCACGTGAGAAAAGCCCCAAATGGCATTAGCTGCCAGTCCAGACGCTGGCCCCTCAGGTCTCTGGCCGGAGCCTTGGGCTCCAGGCAACTCAAAGCCCTCGGCGGTTGGCACTCTGGGACTGCTGTAGGGAAAGGATGCCAAGAGCCCATGGAGGAGTTGGGGAGGGGGCATGGGGCAAACGGAGGCGAGGACAGCGAGGCATCTAGGTGGAAGCGCTGGAGAGAGCGTCTGGTGTCCCGGAATGCCTCGGAGGAGCCAGCGGGGACAGTCGAGGCCCAGGGACCTGTGGAATGTGAAAAGGCGGGAAATCCCAGAGCAAGGCAGGCTGGGAAAGGGGGCGTTGGTGGCCAATTCAAAGGGACCTTGGGGCGTTTCCTGGGCGGTGAGGCTCCCTTGGCACTGCTGAGGGCCCCTGATTGATCCACCCGGGGTTGATCCCACCCCCCCGCTGCGAGGGAGGGCCACAAACCAAAGCGCCGGAACTGCCCGCCCACCCCAACGGGGATCTTGGCGGTCCAGGGCTCAGCCGTGCCCGGGAAAAGCCCACCTCGCTCCACGGGACTCCGTCCAGGGTCTCTGCTTGGAAAGAGGCCCAGGGGCGACGCCCACCATCTACCCACCCAAACCCTATTGACGTCAATGGTGGCGGAGACGCCTCCCGTTCTCCAGAGTCCTAAGCTGCTGGGTCCCCGCCCACTCGGCCAGCAGTCTGCAGCGTGCCCGTGTGCCTCTCCCACCATGGCTTTGGTTCGGCTCCTCCAGCACCTCAAGCGGTACGTTTGCCCTCGGTCCCTGTGGTCGGATCACATCTCAGGGGGATTTGCGGGTGGCCTGGGCAAGGGCTCTCGGCCAATGTGTTGACCCCCCTCCTACCCGAGAACGGCTGGGACCCATCGGCCAGCCTGGGGTTCCGAGGCGTCAGGTGTGCCCAAATTCGGAGGGCGTGGCATCGTTCGTTCATCTTGCTCCTTTGGCACACACATGGCTTCTCCGTTCTCTTTTCTGGGAAGACAGTGTTGTTTCAGGGGGCGTGCTGCGGGGGGCGGGGGCCGGGGTTGCGGGTGGTGGGAGCGGGTGCTGTGCTGGGATGAGGCCCTTTATCCTCACATCTTCCTGTGGGAATGGGAGTCGGGGAGCTCTGTGGCCTTGCTGGCCTTCAGTGGCTTCCTCTGCACAGGGGCCTAGTTGGCTTCTGCCTTTTGTCAGGCGTTACGGGGTTTGGCTTCGCTTTGGTGGCACTTGGCCTTTGCCTTGGCCTGGGCCTTGCCCTTGCCTTGCCCTTGCCTTGGTCTTGGGCTTGGCCTTGCCCTGCCCTTGAAGTTGAACTTGACCTTGACCTTGAACTTGACCTTGACCTTGACTTTGAACTTGAAATCTTGACCGCCTTGACACTTGACCTTGACCTTGAACTTTAACTTCACTTGAACTTGAACTTGACCTTGAACTTGAATTTACTTTGAACTTGAACTGAACTTGACGTTGAACTTGAACCTTGACCTGACCTTGACCTTGAACTTGACTTGTTGACTTGAACTTGACCTTGAACTTCTTGAACTTGAACCTTTGACCTGACTTCAACTTGAACTTTGACCTTGACCTTGGAACTTGAACTTGAACCTTGAACTTTGAACCTTGACCTTGAACTTGAACTCTGACTTTGAACTTGAACCTTGACCCTTGAACTTGACCTTGACCAACAACACGGGAGACCTCGAGATTTGCTCAGAGCACCGGAGGTCCAGAAGCAGGGCCCTGTATCTCCCCTTCCCTTTGTGATCATTGCAAAGACATTCCTAGCTGATAGCGGGAGTGCCCCTGAAGAAGCAAGCAGTGGGAGTGTGTTTGACACGACTGTGTGCCTTCCTGGCCTCATCTCCACAAGGGGCCTTTCCTCTCGAATAGGCCCCATGTCCCCTTGGGGAGGGTGTCATGCCTCTTTTCTCCTCACTGCCAAAGGGTGGAGCCAAGCTCGCTCTGTCAGAGGTACAAAAACAGCAATTGAATGGGTTTTCAAGCTCTTGCTAGGCTGCACCCTTTCAGGGCCCACTTTACTGAAACAGGTGCTCTGTGGCCCCTGGTTGGGTATGCAGGTTCACAAACAGGGTGAGATCCTGTCCAAGCCAAGAATTTTCCTGAAAGACCTAGGCTCACTAGAGCTCTCCTCCAGAGCAAAGGGGATAGAGGAGATGTATGGAGGAGTCTTTGGCCTTTCCCTGTGAGTGTGGGGCTACTCCCTACGGCCCCAAGCTCAGGGATAACTGCCTCTAAGAAAGGAATGGCAAGAAGCGCTATTCTTGGAGGTTGGGACAGGGAGTTCGCAGCATGTGGGGAAAGAAAGACTTCTTCGGGGAAGAAGAGGCAACCACCCGGGGGTGTGTTTGCAAGCCTCTATTTGGAAGGAACAGGTTTTGCTTATACAACTCAAGACCTCCAGATCTGCTCAGAGGACTGAAGTTCCAGAGACAGGCCATGTATCTCCCCTTCCCTTTGAGATCCTTGCAAAGACATTCCTAGCAGATCGTGGGAGTGCCCATGAAGAAGCAAGCAGCGGGAGTGTGCTTGACATCACTGGCTGCCTACCTGGGCTCAGCTCCTCAAGGGGCCTTTCTCTCCTGGTAGGCCCTATGTCCCCTTTGGGAGAGGGTGGTGCCCTCTTCCCTCCACACTGCCAAAGGGTGGAGGTGGAGCAAACTCGTTCTCTCCCGAGGTTAAAAAAAAAAGACAAATTGGATGGATTTTTAAGCTCTTGCTATGCTGCACCCCTCCAGGACCCACTCGAGCAAAACAGGTGCCCTGTGGCCCCTAGGTCGGGTATGCAGGTTCACACACTGGGTGGGATCCCGTCAAAGCCAAGAATTTTCCTGACAGACCTAGGCTCACTAGAGCTCTCCTCCAGAGGAAAGGGGACAGAAAAGACGTGTGTGTGGAGGTGGCTCTGCCTTTCCAGGTCCCAATCTCAGGGATAACTGCCCCTAAGAAAGGAACTGCTGCTGCTGCTGCTGCCTAAGTTGCTTCAGTCGTGTTCGACTCTGTGCGACGCCATAGACGGTAGCCCACTAGGCTCCCCCGTCCCTGGGATTCTCCAGGCAAGAACAGTAAGTGGGTTGCCATTGCCTTCTCCAATGCATGAAAGTGAAAATGAAAGTGCAGTCGCTCAGTCGTGTCCGACCCTCAGCGACCCCACGGACTGCAGCCTACCAGGCTTCTCCGTCCATAGGATTTTCTGAAAGGAACTGCAAGACGCGCTTTTCCTGGAGGCTGGGAAAGGGAGTTCGCAGGATGTGGGGAAAGAGATCCTCCTTCGAGGAAGAATAGGCGGCCACTTGTTTTGTGTTGCAAACCTCTATTTGGAAGGAACAGGTTAGCTTATACAAAGGGAGACCTCCAGATCTGCTCAGAGGACCGAAGTTGCAGAGGCAGGTCGGTGTATTTTCCCTTCATTTTGCGATCCTTGCAAAGACATTCCTTGCTGATAGATATTCAGCAAGGGCCTTTGAGACTGTTGTTTTCTTTCCTAGGTTCAAAGATTCCTTCAGTTCCTAATATAGATATCCTAGAAATTATCTGACATCCGTGAAAATCTGATATGTCCTGGTCAAATGCTGTCAGTTATAATTCCAGTTATCATATTAAAGCATTTCAAGTCGCAGCAGTGACCAGATTACATTGTCAATTTCTATTTAATCAGGTTTTAACCATGTCTTCTATGATTTCACACTGATGCCTTTACAGAAATACTGCTACTTCAAGATATATGGAATATACATTTTTTAAGGCTTACCGATAATTTTGTTTGTTTGTTTGTTTGTCTTCTGGTAAGCTGGTACCAGATGGAATTTAGTCTCCTCTCTAGGTTAAGAGAACAAAGTTTTCTTAGAATGCAATTTTTTGATAACAGACTATGAGTTTCTTTACCTTTCATTGATTTATAATTGTTTTTCATCATCTGTTTGTTTACTTCGGTAAAGCAAATAAGCCTTATTTAAGATTTTGGTACATGTAGGATGGACTAAGCTTTCCCCACTCTTGCAAGTTCCCTTAACCCTTCAGATTCTTCTCGTGGGACAAAGATCTCACTTTCCTCCAGAGGGACAATCCAAGCTTTTTATTAGTTGATCTGCCCCTGACATCAGAGTCAATTTGAGCATTGAGTTGGCCTATAATTTAGGCATGAAACTATGACTACATAAAGAAAAGGTGACTTTATGATTCAGGGATGGCCATGATATGCCTTGCACTTCAGAGAAAATGGGTTAAAATGATTTTTTTTTCTTCAAAACTGCACAGCCAGTTCTTTCAGCATATGCAATTGAAAACATCTAGTCATTAGGTCAGTTTTCATTCCAATCCCAAAGAAAGGCAATGACAAAGAATATTCAAGCTGCTGCACAATTGCACTCATCTCACACACTAGTAAAGTAATGCTCAAAATTCTCCAAGTTCACATGAACTGTGAACTTCCAAATGTTCAAGAGGGATTTAAAACATGCAGAGAAACCAGAGATCAAACTGCCAACATCCACTGGATCATTGAAAAAGCAAGAGAGTTCCAGAAAAAAAGA
>NW_017193046.1:0-9994 GCF_001704415.2 Capra hircus
ATCCCTTGATCCACGCGAAGGGAAGCGTGACTCTGCTGCTACAGCTCGAGAGGAAAGCGCACGTGCATGCCCCAACTCGAGACGAGGATGACTCCCCTGGCGAGACTCAGAAGTACCAAGATCCATGTCAGCACTGGAGAGGAATCCTCAGGTTCCGGCAGCCACTCCACACAAGATCTTAGGCCCCGGCATCGACGGGAGAGGAATCCCGAGAGGCCCCAGAGCAACTCGCATGGGGAGTCCTTTCCTGAGGCCACCAGAGCGGGTCCTGAGGTCCCGTCGTAAGTCGAGAGCACTGCCGAACTCCAGAAAATCGAGAGGTTCTCCCTCCAGGCGAGATGAGGCCCATTTCTGCTGAGGTGTCTCGAGACTAATCACATCTAACATCTGGAACTTCCAAAGGGTCCTTCTCACCCTTGCTGCAACTCAAGAAGTTCCCGGACATACACGTCTCCAATCGAGAAGCACGAGAGTCCCGCCCACATCCAGAGGAGCCCGTTTCGCCTCCTGTCTCGAGAGGAGGGATCCTTTCCCTGCGTGTCGGGAAAGAATACCGGCGTTCCCGTCGCATCTCAAGAGGAGGCGCTCTCCACAGGAAAGGCGAGAGGAACTCCAGGGTCGTGCCCCATTCCCAGAGTCCCCCAGATATCTCAGTCCATTCCAGGGAAACCTGTTTTCCCTGCACTGCCTCGACTTTCAAGCCGAGGATCGACTCACACCACGGTGGCACGTGGGACAGCCCTGTGGGAAAGCCTCGTGGGAAAGTCTCGAGGGCAGCCACACATCCCTTGATCCACGTGAAGGGAAGCACGACACTGCTGCTACAACTCGGAAGGAAAGCGCACGTGCATGCCCCCACTCGAGACGAGGACTGACTCCCCTGGGGAGACTCCAGAAGTACCCGAAGATCCATGTCAGCACTGGAGAGGAATCCTCAGGTTCTGGCACCGACTCCACACAAGGTCTTAGGCCCCGGCATCGACGGGAGGAATCCCGAGAGGCCCCCGAGCAACTCCATGGGACTGGCCTTTCTTGAGGCCACCAGAGCGGGTCCCTGAGGTCCCCGTCGTAAGTCGAGAGCACCTGCCCCAACTCGAGAATATCCAGGAGGTTCTCCCCTCCAGGCGAGATGAGGCCCATTTCCGATGAGGCCGTCTCGAGGCTAATCACATCTAACATCTGGAACTTCCAAAGGGTCGTTCACACCCCTGCTGCAACTCAAGAAGTTCCCTGACATACACGTCTCCACTCGAGAGGAAGCACGGAGAGTCCCTCCCACATCCAGAGGAGCCCCGTTTCCGCCTCCTAGCTCGAGAGGAGGGATCCTTTCCCTGGCGTGGTCGGGAAAGAATTCCCGGCGTTCCCGTCGCATCTCAAGAGGAGGCGCTCTCCACAGGAAAGGCGAGAGGAAATCCAGGGTCGTGCCACCATTCCAGAGTCCCCCAGATGTCTCAGTCCATTCCAGGGAAACCTGCTTTCCCTGCACTGCTTCGACTTTGAAGCCGAGGATCGACTCACACCACGTCGGCTCGTGGGACAGCCCTGTGGGAAAGCCTCGAGCGATGCTGGGAGCCAGTGTGAGGAATCCCGCCCGTGACAAGGTCATGAGGAAGGAAGCTGACATACGCAAGGCGTGCTCAGACTCCACGGACCCCTCTGGAAATTCCTAAGCATGTACCCCCAAAAAAATCTGCCGGCCTTTGTGCCTCTGCTTTTCCACTCTTCTGACATTTTCTGGAAAAAGTCAATTCAGGGCTTTAGTCTTCTGCATTTGAAAGAGTGTTTCAATCCAGAAACCCTCTGATGGCTTTCTAGCCTGCCTGCAGGACTCGTACAGCTGCGCATGTGATTGCTTGAGGCCTCCTGACCGCAGGAGGCACAGGAAGCTTAAAACTTCCTAGGAATGTAGGAGCTTCCGAGGAGTCAAAATCTTTAGAATAGGACTGATTAAAAGTTTCATTTTTTGGGTCAATGCTTGCTGCCAAATTTTGATATCCTTTATTTTTAGATATAGTTGGTATATAGAAAAACAAGTAGTAGACCTGGTATTAGCAACATTAGATATTTGAGTTAAGTACCTTCTTTGTTATAACCCACTGCACCTTTGTTCTATAGAGATGTAACTTTAATGCTTTAAGGAGATGCAGATTAAAGAAAAACACTTCAGGGGAAACAAAATTAACATTCATTAAGGAAGAGAGCCAAAAAGTGTTAACAAAGCTCTTGGCCAGAAGATAATGTAAATCACCTGAGACCTTTTGTATTCAAAATGATATACAGAAAGAATCTGGGTTGCGAACGCTACATAATTTTGTGTTATCCATTGATCTCCATGTTTTATCAAAAGTATAAAAGGCCTTCTGAACAATAAAGGAGGGGGCCAGGGCCGGGGGCCAGTTTCTCGGACTAGTTTCTCGAACTAGTCTCTCGGCCTGGTTTCTTGGGACTCTGGCTCCCCCCATGTCTCTCTCTCTCTCTTCTTCTCTCCCCTTCCCTCTCTCTGCTCTTTTACTTTAACTTCAGGCTGAATCTCCATCTGGGGCGCGGAGGCTCGCCAGGTCTACTTACTTGCCCCGGCTGTTAAGACGAACGCGAAAGGGAGCTTAAGGTGAGGCATCCTTAAATATTCAAGCGGGCGGCCGGTGGCCCAGCGTAGATGGTGCAAATTCCTTGTCTGGAATTTTATTGGCCTTCCGCGTAAACCAAGCTATTGAGCCCACTTCCTCCACTTAATCTTCTTACTACACTATAGTTTCCGTAATATAATCTTATATTAATAAATAAACAAGTCTTTCCACGCCAAGGACGTCCACCCTTCGAATTCCCTGGATCCACGGGGGCTGGACCCCGGCAGAGGGAAAGTCAGAGATCCCTTGATCCACGCGAAGGGAAGCGTGACACTGCTGCTACAGCTCGGGAGGAAAGCGCACGTGCATGCCCCAACTCGAGACGAGGACTGACTCCCCTGGGGAGACTCCAGAAGTACCCCAAGATCCATGTCAGCACTGGAGAGGAATCCTCAGGTTCCGGCACCGACTTCACACTAGGTCTTAGGCCCCGGCATCGACGGGAGAGGAATCCTGAGAGGCCCCGAGCAACTCGCATGTGGACTGGCCTTTCCTGGGGCCACCAGAGCGGGTCCTGAGGTCCCCGACGTAAGTCGAGAGCACCTGCCGCAACTCGAAAAAATCCAGGGAGGTTCTCCCCTCCAGGCGAGATCAGGCCTATTTCCGCTGAGTCGTCTCGAGGCTGATCACATCTAACATCTGGAACTTCCAAAGGGTCCTTCACACCCTTGCTGCAACTCAAGAAGTTCCCTGACATACCCGTCTCTCTCGAGAGGAAGCACGAGAGTCCCGCCCACATCCAGAGGAGCCCCCGTTTCCCCCTCCTAGCTCGAGCGGAGGGATCCTTCCCTGCGTGTTCGGGAAAGAATTCCCGGCGTTCCCGTCGCATCTCAAGAGGAGGCGCTCTCCACAGGAAAAGCGAGAGGAACTCCAGGGTCGTGCTACCATTCCCAGAGTCCCCCAGATGTCTCAGTCCATTCCAGGGAAACCTGTTTTCCCTGCATTGCCTCCACTTTCAAGCCCAGGATAGACTCACACCACGGTGGCACGTGGGACAGCCCTGTGGGAAAGCCTCATGGTAAAGCCTCGTGGGAAAGCCACAGATCCCTTGATCCAAGCGAAGGGAAGCGTGACACTGCTGCTACAGCTCGAGAGGAAAGCGCACTTGCAGGCCCCACTCGAGACGAGGACTGACTCCCCTGGGGAGACTCAGAAGTACCCCAAGATCCATGTCAGCACTGGAGAGGAATCCTCAGGTTCCGGCACCGACTCCACACAATGTTTTAGGCCCCGACTTCGACGGGAGAGGAATCCGAGAGGCCCCCGATCAACTCGCATGGGGACTGGCCTTTCCTGAGGCCACCAGAGCGGGTCCCTGAGGTCCCCGTCGTAAGTCGAGAGCACCTGCCGCATCTCGAGAAAATCCAGGAGGTTCTCCCCTCCAGGCGAGATGAGGCCCATTTCCGCTGAGGCGTCTCGTGGCTAATCACATCTAACATCTGGAACTTCCAAAGGGTCCTTCACACCCTTGCTGCAACTCAAGAAGTTCCCCGACATACCCGTCTCCACTCGAGAGGAAGCACGAGAGTTCTGCCCACATCCAGAGGAGCCCCGTGTCCGCCTCCTAGCTCGACGGAGGGATCCTTTCAGTGTGTGCTCGGGAAAGAATTCCCGGCGTTTCCATCGCATCTCAAGAGGAGGCGCTCTCCACAGGAAAGGCGAGAGGAACTCCAGGGTCGTGCCACCATTCCCAGAGTCCCCCAGATGTCTCAGTCCATTCCAGGGAAACCTGTTTTCCCTGCACTGCGTCGACTTTCAAGCCGAGGATCGACTCACACCACGGTGCCACGTGGGGCAGCCCTGTGGGAAAGCCTCGTGGGAAAGCATCGAGGGAAAGCCACAGATCCCTTGATCCACGCGAAGGGAAACGTGACACTGCTGCTACCGCTCGAGAGGAAAGGGAACGAGCAGGCCCCAACTCGAGAGGAGGACTGACTCCCCTGTGGAGACTCAGAAGTACCCCAAGATCCATGTCAACACTGGAGAGGAATTCTCAGGTTCCGGCACGACGCCAAACAAGGTCTTAAGCCAGCTTGACACTGCTGCTACAGCTCGAGAGGAAAGCACACGTGCAGGCCCCACTCGAGACGAGGACTGACTCCGCTGGGGAGACTCGAGAAGTACCCTAAGATCCATGTCAGCACTGGAGAGGAATCCTCAGGTTCCGGTACCGACTTCACACAAGGTCTTAGGCCCGGCATCGACGGGAGGAAATCCCGAGAGGCCCCCGATCAACTCGCATGGGGACTGGCCTTTCCTGAGGCCACCAGAGCGGGTCCCTGAGGTCCCCGTCATAAGTCGAGAGCACCTGCCGCCACTCGAGAAAATCCAGGAGGTTCTCCCCTCCAGGCGAGATGAGGCCCATTTCCGCTGAGGCGTCTTGTGGCTAATCACATCTAACATCTGGAAATTCCAAAGGGTCTTTCACACCCTTGCTGCAACTCAAGAAGTTCCCCGACATACCCGTCTCCACTCGAGAGGAAGCACGAGAGTTCTGCCCACATCCAGAGGAGCCCCGTGTCAGCCTCCTATCTCGAGAGGAGGGATCCTTTCCCTGCTTGATCAGGAAAGAATTCCCGGCGTTCCCGTCGCATCTCAAAGGAGGCGCTCTCCACAGGAAAGGCGAGAGGAACTCCAGGGTCGTGCCACCATTCCCAGAGTCCCCCAGATATCTCAGTCCATTCCAGGGAAACCTGTTTTCCTGCACTGCCTCGACTTTCAAGCCGAGGATCGACTCACACCAAGGTAACTCGTAGGACAGCCCTGTAGGAAGGCCTCGTGGGAAAGCCTCGTGGGAAAGCTTCGAGGGAAAGCCACAGATACCTTGATCCAGCGAAGGGAAGCGTGACACTGCTGCTACAGCTCAAGAGGAAAGCACACGTGCAGGCCCCCACTCGAGACGAGGACTGACTCCCTGGGGAGACTCAGAAGTACCCCAAGATACATGTCAGCACTGGAGAGGAATCCTCAGGTTCCGGCACCGACACCGCACATGGTCTTGTGCCCCGTCATCGATGGGAGAATATCCGGAGACACCCCGAGCAACTCGAATGGGGACTGGCCTTTCCTGAGGCCACCAGACCGCGTCCCTGAGGTCCCCGTCGTAACTCGAAAGCACTGCTGCAACTCGAGAGAATCCAGGAGGTTCTCCCTTCCAGGCGAGATGATGCCCATTTCCGTTGAGGCATCTCGAGGCTAATCACACCTAACCTCTGGAACTTCCAGAGGGTCCTTCACACCCTTGCTGCACCTCAAGAAGTTCCCGACATACTCGTCTCCACTCGAGAGAAAGCACGAGAATCCGCCCACATCCAGAGGAGCCCCGTTTCCGCCTCCTAGCTCGAGAGGTGCGATCCTTTCCCTGCGTGGTCGGGAAAGAATTCCCGGCGTTCCTGTCGCATCTCAAGAGGAGGCACTCTCCACCGGAAAGGCGAGAGGAACTCCAGGGTCGTGCCACCATTCCCAGAGTCCTCTAGATGTCTAAGTCCATTTAAGGGAAACCTGTTTTCCTGCACAGTTTCGACTTTCAAGCGAGGATCGACTCACACCACGGTGCCACGTGGGACAGCCCTCGTGGGAAAGCCCTCTGGGAAAGCCTCGAGGGAAAGCCAGATCCCTTGATCCACACGAAGGGAAGCGTGACACTGCTGCTACAGCTCGGGAGGAAAACGCACGTGCATGCCCCCACTCGAGATGATGACTGACTCCCCTGGTGAGACTCCAGAAGTACCCCAAGGTCCATGTCAGTACTGGAGAGGAAACTCAGGTTCCGCACCGACTCCACACAAGCTCTTAGGCCCCGGCATCGACGGGAGAGGAATCCCGAGAGGCCCGAGCAACTCGCATGGGGACTGGACCTTTCCTGAGGCCACCAGAGAGGGTCCATGAGGTCCCCGTAAGTCGAGAGCACCTGCCGCAACTCGAGAAAATCCAGGACGTTCTCCCCTCCAGGCGAGATGAGGCCCATTTCCGCTGAGGCGTCTCGAGGCTAATCACACCTAACCTCTGGAACTTCGAAAGGGTCCTTCACACCCTTGCTGCAACTCATGAAATTCCCCGACATACCCGTCTCCCTCGAGAGGAAGCACGAGAGTCCCGCCCACATCCAGAGGACCCCGTTTCCGCGATCCGAGAGGAGGGATCCTTTCCCTGCGTGGTCGGGAAAGAATTCCCGGCGTTCCCGGCGCATCTCAAGAGGAGGCGCTCTCCACAGGAAAGGCGCTCTCAAGAGAGAAGTGCAAGACTTGGTGTGTCGCCTCCCAGAGATTTTTTGGCGCCTCCCTTTCCAGTACTTTTCCTTCCTTTATTTTTCCTTCCACCCCTTTTTCTTTCTGAAGGCTGGAACTTCAAAGGGTCCTTCATTCAAGACATACTCTCCACTTCTTTATAATCAAATTCATCTCATCTTGAACTCGAACCATTCCCAGAGTCCGCCAGAAAATTCCTTGTCGGGAATTTTATTGGCCTTCCGGTAACCTAGCTATTCAGTTAATCTTCTTACGACTTTCCACGTCAACGCCGTCCATCCGTCGAATTCCTGGATGCTGGACACTGGCACACTGAGCTATCTGGGGGACTCTTGGAATGATGTCACGACACTGGAGTTTCTCTCGCCTATCCTGTGGAGAGCGCCTCCTCATGAGATGCTACGGGAACACCGGGAATTCTTTCCGGAACATACAAGAAAGGATACCTGACCGCGAGGTACGAGGCGGAAACGGGGCTCCTCTGCATGTGGGCGGGACTCTCGTGCTTCCTCTCGAGTGGAGTCAGGTATGTTGGGGAACTTCTTGAGTTGTAGCAAGTGTGTGAAGGACCCTTTGGAAGTTCCAGAGGTTAGGTATGATTAGCCTCCAGACGCCTCAGAGGAAAAGGGCCTCATCTCGCCTGGAGGGGAGAACCTCCTGGATTTTCTCGAGTTGCGGCTGGTGCTTTCGACTTACGACGGGGACCTCAGGGACCGCTCTGGTGTCCTCAGGAAAGGCCAGTCCCCATGCGAGCTGCTCGGGGTCCTCTCGGGATTCCTCTCCCTTCGACGCCGGGGCCTAAGACCTTGTGTGGAGTCGGTGCCGGAACCTGAGGATTCCTCTCCAGTGCTGACATGCATCTTGCGGTACTTCTGGAGTCTCCCCAGGGGAGTCAGTCCTCGTCTCGAGTGAGGGCATGCACGTTCGCTTTCCTCCCGAGGTGTAGCAGAACTGTCACGCTTCCTTCGCGTGGATCAAGGGATCTGTGGCTTTCCCCGAGGCTTTCCCACGAGGCTTCCCACGAGGCTTTCCCACAAGGCTGTCCCACGTGCCACCATCGTGTGAGTCGGTCCTCCGCGTGAACGTTCAGGCAGTGCAGGGTAAACAAGTTCCTCTGGAAAGGACTGAGACATCTGGGGGACTCTTGGAATGGTGGAACGACCCTGGAGTTCCTCTCACCTTTCTTGTGGAGCGTGCCTCCTCTTGAGATGCGAGAGGTACGACAGGAATTTTTCCCGGCCAATCAGGGAAAGGATCCCTCATCTTGAGCCAGGAGGGGGAATTGGGGCTCCTCTGGATGTGGGTGGTACCCTGTTGATTCCTATGGAGTGGCGACGGGTCTCTCGTGGAACCTCTTGATTTGCAGCTAGGGTGTGAAGGACCCTTTGGAAGTTCCAGATGTTAGGTGTGATTAGCGTCGAGACGCCTCAGCGGAAATGGGCCTCATCTCGCCTGGAGGGGAGAACCTAATGGATTTTCTCTAGTTGCGGCAGGTGCTCTCGACTTACGACAGGGACCTCAGGGACCCGCTCTGGTGGCCTCAGGAAAGGCCAGGCGCCATGCGAGTTGCTCGGGGCCTCTCAGGATTCCTCTCCCTTCGATGCCGGGGCCTAAGACCTTGTGTGGAGTCGGTGCCGGAACCTGAGGATTCCTCTCCAGTGTGGACATGGATCTTGGGGTACTTCTGGAGTCTCCCAGGGGAGTTAGTCGTCGTCTTGTGTGGGGCATGAACGTGCGCTTTCCTCCGAGCTGTAGCAGCAGTGCACGCTTCCTTTTGCATGGATCAAGGGATCTGTGGCTTTCCCTCGTGGCTTTCCCACGAGGCTTTCCACAGGGCTGTTTCATGTGCCATCGTGGTGTGAGTCGATCTTCGGCTAGAAATTCGAGGCAGTGCAGGGAAATCAGGTTTCCCTGAAATGGACTAAGACATCTGGGGGACTCTGGAATGGTGGCACGACCCTGGAGTTCCTCTCGCCTTTCCTGTGGAGAGCGCCTCCTCTTGAGATGCGCCAGGAACGCCAGGAATTCTTTCCTGACTACGCAGGGAATGGATCCCTCCTCTTGAGCTAGGAGGCGGAAACGGGGGCTCCTCTGGATGTGGGCGGGTCTCTGGTGCTTCCTCTCGTGTGGAGACGGGTATGTCGGGGAACTTCTTGAGTTGCAGCAAGGGTGAAGGACCCTTTGGAAGTTCCAGAGGTTAGGTGTGATTAGACTCGAGACGCCTCAGCGGAAATGGGCCTCATCTCGCCTGCAGGGGAGAACCTCCTGGATTTTCTCGAGTTTCAGCAGGTGCTCTCCCAGTTACGACCGGGACTTATGTAACCCTCTCTGTCCAGTCAGGAATTGCAGTCGACCTGCGAGTTGCTAAGGGCTCTCGGGATTCCTCTCCGGTCGATGACGGGGCCTAAGACCTTGTTTGGAGTCGGTGCCCGAACCTGAGGTTTCCTCTCCAGTGCTAACATGGATCTTGGGGTACTACTGGAGTCTCCACAGGGGAGTCATCTTCGTCCCAATGGGGGGCATGCACGTGCGCTTTTCTCCCGAGCATTAGGAGCAGAGTCAATTTTCCCCTTGGGTTGATCAAACGGGTTTCTTGTTTTCCTCGTGGCTTTCCCACGAGGCTTTCCCCACGAGGCTTTCCCACAGGGCTGTCCCACGTGCCACCATCGTGTGAGTCGGTCCTCCGCATGAACGTCGAGGCAGTGCAGGGTAAACAAGTTCCTCTGGAAAGGACTGAGACATCTGGGGGACTCTTGGAATGGTGGAACGACCCTGGAGTTCCTCTCACCTTTCTTGTGGAGCGTGCCTCCTCTTGAGATGCGACAGGTACGACAGGAATTCTTTCCCTGCCAATCAGGGAAAGGATCCCTCACATTGAGCTAGGAGGGGGAATTGGGGCTCCTCTGGATGTGGGTGGTACCCTGGTGATTCCTATGTAGTGGCGACGGGTCTCTCGTGGAACTTCTTGAGTTGCAGATATGGTGTGAAGGACCCTTTGGAAGTTCCAGAGGTTAGGTGTGATTAGCCTCGAGACGTCTCAGTGGAAATGGGCCTCATCTCGCCTGAAGGGAGAATCTCCTTCATTTTCTCGAGTTGTGTCAGGTGCTCTCGACTTATGAC
>NW_017193047.1:0-9994 GCF_001704415.2 Capra hircus
ACTGAACCCATGGCTCTTGCCACATGGGAAGCCCTGCGCATTATGATTCAAGGTCTCCACTCGACGGATGGCCTGTCTTTTGGAAACAGAGTTAGGGTAAACCAGACTTCCAACTCCAGTACTTTGGCCACCTCATGTGAAGAGTTGACTCATTGGAAAAACTTTCATGCTGGAGGGATTGGGGCAGGAGAAGAAGGGGACGACAGAGGATAAGATGGCTGGATGGCATCACCAACACAATGAATGTGAGTTTGAGTGAACTCTGGGAGATGGTGATGGACATGGTGGCGTGGTGCAATTCAATTCAATTCATGGGGTCGAGAGAGTCGGACACGACCGAGGGACTGAACTGAACCTTCAGCTCTAAGCCTCTGAATTACCCAGGACAAGTAATTGGTCCCTTGGAGCCTCGGTTTCTAAATCTGACAGCTTTGCTTTGCCAGCCAACTTCCAGAGGGGAAACCTAGCTGAGTTCCTGGCCACTGCAAGATCCTACACCTCCTGCTGTCCCTCATCACTGCAGCCCATGAACCCCAACTCTGCAACATGGAGGTAGAATGGCTTGATGGAAGAATGCAGGAGCGGGGAAAGGGTGGGTGGGGGCAGGGCAGCATTGAGATACAGGGGTCTGGACTCCGGCCACTTCCAGCTGGTCCCGCAGGACAGCGAGCTGCAGCAACTGCAGAGCGGCGCTTGCCTTCTACCCCACCGTGATTAATCACGTGCTGCTGCAGCCGCTGACCTTCAGCACCTCTGACATTAGACGTGGTTGCAGAGGAGGAAAAACGCACTTTGTGCTTTGGGAAAAGCTGACAGAATAGTCTCCAGGCATTAAGATGATTTTATGAGCCAAATTCTTGTAGCTCATACTTAGAAGAGCACAAAAATCCTTCGTGGTGACTTCTGATGAGCAGAAATTTTTGCCAAAAAAGCTGGCTTCATTGTATATAGTCCCCTTCACCAAAGTCACACGTACTGACCTTCCCCACGTCCTCTTTACAGCAGTTTCTAAGCACCGTCAGAAGTGCTGTCTCCTGGGCTATCGTCCAAACTTTGCCCCAACAAAACTCAATTCTCAATGTCTGTGCCCCTTTTAAGAGCACTAAAAAGTCCCAGGCCGAGGGCAGAGCCCACACAGGCCTGAAAGCGTGTCGGGAGCAGCCCACACCCAGGAACCTGGGGGCCCAGGGTCCAGAGCACACTGGGCAGTAACGCCTGGCGGGCAGGGTTCCCAGCCGGGGGCATCACTGGCCACACCACTCGGAGGATACCTGGTTAGAAGACTGAATTCTGGCTGATCAGACTTTCGCCACCTCTCTCATCTCCATTTGCCACTATCATCCCTCAACTTCTTGCACAGAAGCTCTTTTAGTTGCCACGATGAGGCACCCATTGGTGTCCTGGCCAGGGTGGATGGTGGTGGTTTTTGAGAAAAGGCATCAGTACTGAGCTTGATGGTGGCTCCGAGGTGGTGGGGCGAGTTGAGAATCTACAGGAAAGCAAGGTGCGAGGCCATGGACCAGCAATGCATAAAATCATGATCGTAAATTTTCTCTATCTCATCTCTAAGAAGGGTAGAGTTTGTGTATGTGAGTAAATAGACAATGCTTAGGTTAGAGAACAAATCACAGGCTGTAAACACGGATGACGCTCGAAAACATCTCCGTGTGTGACATCCACCTGCTCCTATGGAGGCCTCTCCCCGTCTCCAAAAAGCCCAATTACCTGGAGGTGCCTCTGCCAACTGGGCCCACAGGATCTCGGCTGGCCCTTCCCCGCCCCCGCCCCCCGCCCCGCCCCCATCCCGCCCCCCGCCCCGCCCATCCCCGCCCATCCCGCCCCCGCCCATCCCCGCCCCCCCCGCCCCCCCCCCCCGCCCCCCCGCCCCCCCGCCATCCCCCCGCCCCCCCCGCCCATCCCCGCCCATCCCCCCCGCCCCGCCCCGCCCCGCCCCCCCCGCCCCCGCCCATCCCCGCCCATCCCCCATCCCCGCCCATCCCGCCCTCCCGCCCCGCCCCCCCCCCTCCCCGCCCGCCCCCCGCCCCTCCCCGCGCCCCTCCCCGCCCAGGCCGGCCGTCCCTCCCGGCCCCAATCCCAATCCCATCCCCGCCCATCCCATCCTCCCCGGGGGGCCCATCCATTCCGCGAAGAGAAGAGAGAGGAGATGTCATAAGACCGTCAGGGCATCCTGTCTGTGGCGCCTTAGAACGCTTTCTGGCAGAACTGGAAAATCAAAGTGGATGCCGGTGATCTTCCGCAACGTCACCGGGACGGACCTGGGCCCCCAAGGTCCAAGGATGCACCCCTGCGCCGCCTGCGGGCCGCCGCTGTGGGACAAAGAGCGTGGGCCTGGGATCGATCTCCAGTCCCTCCTAGTCCCTGTTCCACTAACGAGGCGAACGACTGGGATTAGGATGGACGGGACCCACGGGGCAAAAACGCGGTTTGGGGTACGTCTGCCTCGCTCCTTTCTGGGCCCTTTGCCAGCGGAACCCACGGCAAACAGCCCTGAGACCACAAGCGGAAAGCGTCATACAGGAGGACGCGCCACGGAGCGCTGGCAGGCCGGGGGCCATCACCTGACTCGGAAAAGTGGCCGTGCTCTCTTCTTCTAAAGATGCAAACTCAATCTCCAGCGACAGGAGAGGGTGTCCAGTCCTCGCCGCTCCCGGGACTCGCGCCGCCAGCGCCGCCGGCTCCCGAAACGCTCCCTCCGGGCGGTGGCGGAGTCGCAGCCGTCGCTCAGTCGTCGTGTCTGATTCTTGGCAACCTCATGGACTGCAGCCCACCAGGCTCCTCCGTCCATGAGAATTTTCAGGCAAGAATACTGGAGTGGTTTGTCATTTTCTTCTCCAGGGGATTTTCCTGACCCAGGAACGAACCTGGGTCTCCCGCATTGCGGGCAGACGCGTTACCGTCTGAGCCACCAGGAAAGCCCAGCGGGAAGGGATGAGTTCAAGGCAGCCCCAGGTGGCTCTGAATCACGGCTGGAAGTTCCCTGGGATCGGTCCCGGTCTCGAGCCTGTTGTCGAGAAGGGAACAGCGCGAGTCGCTGAAACGCCCTAGCGCCTCCCAGGACGTCTGCCTCAAAGCAGGCTCCCAGCCCATTCAACATGCCGTGGCCGCGCGACCTGGGCCGCAGAGGAAACGCGGCCATCGGGGAGCTGGAAGTGCCTGGCCTTGGAGGCTGCCTCCAAGGAGACGCGCCCGGTTGACCCCGACGGGGCGGCGCACACGCAGCCCAGGGACCCTGCGTGGTCCCTGCTCATGGCACTGACTGGATTGTGAAACGGCAACCGTGAAACTACTGGGGAAAAAGCGTGCGTGAATAATCTATATTCTGCAGTTTCGGAGTGGCGTCCTTGCGAGGAACTTGTTTATAAAGTCCGGAAGTCATAAAGAAGTGAAGAATAAATGGCTACAAACTGATCTTTACATATTTCACGAGGTCCAGTGATAAATGTATCCGGAGAGCACTCATGCAAATTTACATGCTTAATAAATTTTGAGGTCAGCTTTGCTTAAATTAAAGGCAAAGTAGTTGGAAGACTATTATGAGGAACCAGGCTGGTAAATCCTTTGCCTTTAGCTTCTCTTCTTTTCTCAGCTAATTTTTAGGCCCCCTCAGACAACCATTTCGCCTTTTTGCATTTCTTTTTTTGGGGGTGGTCTTGCTCCCTGTCTCCTGTACAGTGTCACGAACCTCCTCCTTTCATAGTTCATCCAGTCATCTCATCCTCTGTTATTCCCTTCTCTTCCTGCCTTCAGTCTTTCCCAGCATCAGAGTCTTTTCTAATGAGTCAGTTCTTCGCATCAGGTGGCCAAAATATTGGAGTTTCAGCGTTAGCATCAGTCCTTCCAATGAATATTCAGGACTGATTTCCTTTAGGATGGACTGGTTGGGTCTCCTTGCAGTCCAAGGGACTCTCAAGAGTCTTCAAAAGCATCAGTTCTTCAGCACTCAGCCTTTATAGTCCAACTCTCACATCCATACATGACAACTGGAAAAACCATAGCTTTGACTAGATGGACCTCTGTTGGCAAAGTAATGTTTTTGCTTTTTAATATGCTCTCTAGGTTGGTCATAGCTTTTCTTCCAAGGAGCAAGCATCTTTTAATTTTGTGGCTGCAGTCACCATCTGCAGTCATTTTGGAGCCAAGAAAATAGTCTCTCACTGTTTCCGTTGTTGTCCGCAAATCACATCTGTGTGCTGGCCCCTCCCACCATCTGGCCAGGAGATTAGGTGCAGGGACCTGCTCAGCACGTCTGCCCTGAGTATCACAAAAGACCAGGGAATGCAGAAGATGGAAAGGGAAGCGGTCCAGGTGAGGGGACCACACTCAGGATGAGCTTGCTACAGTTTGGCTTCACTTACTGGAAAAAGAGGGAGACTGCCATGTGCAGCTAGACTTCTGCAGAAACTGGAGACTGCCGGGAATCCTGGACTTGTCTTGAAAGTGAAAGTGTTAGCTGCTCAGTTGCGTCTGACTCTTTGTGACCCCATGGACTCTGGCCCACCAGACTCCTCTGTCCATGGGACTCTCCAAACAAGAATACTGGAGTGGGTGGCCATTTCCTTCTCTTAATGCTTGTTAAACAGCCCTCTGCTTGTAGCCCATCTTCATGGCACAAGCTCGCTTTAACTACTTCTTTTTTTGCACATCTCATACCCTTCAAGATTCACGCAGCCTAAACTTTAAGATGTGGCCCGGTTATTTTCTTGCAGTTGTTTTTCTAGGAGACTTGCCGGGACCACTTCCTTGGACGTGTAGTTTGATCTGTGTGACACACTCCATGAAGAAGTAACATCCCGTTACCCAGATACATCAGCACAGAATACTAACTGACTTACCTTTCCTCACATCCAATCACCTTTCCCTGCACCTAAAGCCAGCCTCTTTATCCTTATCTCTGACCCTGGCTTTTCAGGGATCTGAGACTTGTTCTCCCATCTCCTTCTTGGCTGCGAACAGCTTTTCTTGCCACAGACCTCAGTGTCTCAGGATTTGGTTCGCTGTGCATCAAGCACATGAACCTAGTTTGCTAACATGAGTACCAGTGTTTCTCGTCTTTATTTTTACGAAAGATCCTCTTATCTGGGAGCAGAGACAGCTTTTAACTTTTCCTTTGGATTAGACTATGTCAGTAAAGTTGACATCGATGAATTCTAAAGTTCTGTATGTGAAGATGTATAGTGGCAAGTTCAATTAGAATCTCTCCATATTACATTTTTAAAATTCCAAAAGAGAAGGCTGTACCCTCCAGAGTACACACCACACACACAGTGTGTGCCCCAGCTCAACATTCACGTGAGAGTCAGCTCCAGAGTCCACAGCAGAGCTGAGTGTCAGGAGAGACAACCAAGGAAGAAGCCCAGTGCACTGGATCCTGGGGGCGGTTATAGGCAGACGCCATCAGGGAGACTCACATCCAGAACCCATGGGCTGCCATGGGTGGGAAAGCATGGAGAAAAGTAATTCTGGGGGTCAGAGCATCAGTTGTGAGAGTATAAAGAAAGAAAAGGCTGGGACATGGCCATGGGCAGGGGGCAGTCTCAGGCAGGCAGTGACGATGCAGAAGCAGGAAGCTCCTTGGAAAGAGGTCCTCTTTGAAGGCTTGTGGTAAAATGCGGGGTGCTGGTGAGATGAGGCCTGGGGACGCCAACATATCCGAGAGCAATCAGAAGACCCATCAGGAAGAAAAAGAATGTTGCCGTGTAGCTGCACCTAACCAGAGCACTCACAGGGGGCTCTCTAAATGAGAATGAGGTCACCACCCGCGTGCCTCCCACCGCTCCTCACTTATAAATGCTATAGCATGCAAGTGAGTGAGGCTGAGTTCAAAACCCAGGGGCAGTACCAGCATATCAGGTATCTAGGTAGCTAATATAGGCTTCTTTCTGAAAGAGCAAAAAATTACATTTCTTCCCTGGATCTCTAGATACGTGATAGTTCTGGACAGAGCTGACCTTGAACTTGTCTTTCACATGTACACTCAGCCATCCACAAGGTATAGTTCACTGTCTCTCGGGCCACTGATGACGTTTAAAGTGAAACCTATGCACAAAGTCGCCGGAGACTCACAGAGTTGCAACAAGATCCTATCTGATCATGCGCCCTGTGAGTGCACTCCCGCACTTCCTGCTGCTGTTGCACGGGCCACACGCGGCCAGTCCACCTGCTTCAGTGTGCACACGTGGGAAGGAGGCCGCTTTCAGGGCACAGAAACTAGATACTTAACGGTAATTATACCAGAGGTGCCAAGTGTCATCTCGGGCACTGAAATAATTGACTTTTTATTCTTCAGAAAGTGGCTCAGGGGCCAAGAGTACCCACTCCACTTTCCCTGACTTTCCTTAATTCTTCATATATTTTTTAAACGGAAAATAAATCTAAAAAGGAGCAGCTACAGTGCAGGACAGTGAAGCAACACGGCAGGACAGGTACACGGCAGGACAGGGTACCCGCCAGGGTAGCAGGCTTTGGCATCTCCCCTTGGATGACCACCACCGCTGTCCTCTCAGTCAGATAGGCACTGGGGTTCTTCCTTCTATAGCCCAGTTCCTCCTGAGTGTCAAGGGTCCCCTCACCTGTTTGCAGGAATGTTGTAAGTGCTGTGCCAGGCTAATAAGGAATTGTTCCAGAGGGCTGTCTGCCTATGACTCAGCAGCATCTCTAGCAGAAATATGGACCCGGCTTGCCTCATATCTGGATCTCCATCTCAGGCCCATCAACTCAGACTCTTCCATTTAGAATAAATTCTAAAAATGAAAATTGTTCCCATGACGTCATCTCCTCAGTAAACTTCTGTGCTTATCCAAAGGCCTTCTCTCATATTTAGTTGTTAAGACACCCTCTTCATTTTTTTCTGGAAGATAATTATAAAAGAAATGTTGACATGTTGAGGTATGGAAAAGTCATTTTGGCTTATACATGGAGTTAATTTGAATTTAATGCAACTAATATATGTGCTTTGTAGACCCTATGAACAAATTATGCCTTCACCCAATAGTCTTTATTTTACCTCAGTGCTAAAATGAATGTTTTGCTCAACAAAGAACATGCAATTGATCTAAACAGGGAGCCCAACTCTTTCCCTAAGTAGGTGTTTTGCAGGTTTAACTTATAAACTGGACATTCTCTCTCCGCTCATCTTTCTCTCAGCATCTAAGAAACGCATCTGCATAAAGAGTAGATCTTTGGAGGGCGGACTTACAGACGGGCCTCAGGCAGCGCCTTCCACGAGCCAGCGCACCAGCCCTGCTGCCGCAGAGTCTACAGACGGGCCTCAGGGCAGCGCCTTCCACTCAAGTCTACAGACGGGCCTCAGGCAGCCTTCCCAGCGCTGCTGCCAGAGTCTACAGACGGCCTCAGGGCAGCGCCTTCCACGAGCTGCCGCAGAGTCTACAGCCTCAGGGCAGCGCCTTCCACGAGAGCGCACCCAGCCCTGCTGCTGCAGAGTCTACAGACGGGCCTCAGGGCAGCGCCTTCCACGAGCCAGCGCACCCAGCCCCGCTGCTGCCGCAGAGTCTAGAAACGGGCCTCAGGGCAGCGCCTTCCACGAGCCAGCGCACTCAGCCCTGCTGCTGCCGCAGAGTCTAGAAACGGGCCTCAGGCAGCGCCTTCCACGAGCCAGCGCACTCAGCCCTGCTGCTGCCACAGAGTCTAGAAATGGGTCTCAGGGCAGCGCCTTCCACGAGTCAGCGCACTCAGCCCTGCTGCTGCCACAGAGTCTAGAAATGGGTCTCAGGGCAGCGCCTTCCACGAGTCAGCGCACTCAGCCCTGCTGCTGCCACAGAGTCTAGAAATGGGTCTCAGGGCAGCGCCTTCCACGAGTCAGCGCACTCAGCCCTGCTGCTGCCACAGAGTCTAGAAATGGGTCTCAGGCAGCGCCTTCCAGCGCACTCAGCCCTGCTGCTCCCACAGAGTCTAGAAATGGGACTTTCCATGTCGGCAATGATCTTCCACCTTCTCGGTTCTTCTGGGGAAAATCCTGTGGCTACAAAATGCTACTGTAGGAGATGAAGCACTGCCTGCCTCAGGCCTTGGAACTTTCCTGTCCAGGCACACACAGTTCTCCTTGCTTACAGATGCAGTTAAGTTGCACTCTTTAAAATTCATGAAGCCGGTAGTAAATGAAAAGTGTAAACTAACAGAAGTAACTGAGTGAATGTCCGCTCCGAGCTCCCTGTGCGCTGGGGCTGCAGCTCCCGCTGAAGGTTCTCCCACCATAACAGGGCTGGGCTGTATTTTCACATGACTTTCCAGGTGGTTTGAGAAAGAAGACTTCTGGCTGGAGGATCTACCTCCTTGATTGCAGACACAGGGTGTCTCTTCCTGCATTCTCTGTGCACATACCTGTGAGGGGGCCTCCAAAGGCTCTTCTGCATTCATGACTTCTCACATGATGACCAAGGGCCTGTCTTCACCTGATGCTTTTGCACATAGATGGCACTCATATGGTTCCTCTCCGGTGTGAATGAGTCCCTGACTTTGAAGGAATGAAGATTCACTGAAAGCTCTTTCCTGGTCATTCCAGATAAAGGGCTTCTCTCCTATGTGGGGGCTTATAGGTGGGAATAAAAGTTGGCCTCTGATGAAGGATCTCACACATTCATTACATTTTCAGGATTTTTTACAGTGTGATTTTTGGTGTATACACAGCCAAGGCCCCAGCTGAGTTATTTCCCTCTTCACAACATTTATAGGGGTCTCTCTAGGGTGAGTTCTCTCATATTGTCTAAGTTTAGAGCATCGACGGAAGCTTTCCCGTATTGACAGTTGAACTCTCTGTAATAAAATTCGCCTTCTGTTAGTTAAAATATGAATAAAGAATGGCCAAAGGCTCTTCCAACTTGGCAACAAGTATAGCGGTTTTCTCTGGTCTGAACTTTTGGTGCACATAAAGCAAGTGGTCTACTTGAATTCTTTCCCACATTCATAACATTTATTAGGGTTCTCTTCTGCATGAGTTAATACTTGTGGAGTTGACATTGCTATACGTGAAATCTTCCTCATATGCGCTCCATTCATGGCCTCTTTTCCAATATGAAGTCTCTGCTAATCTGCACGGAGAGGAGAGGCTATGAGAGACTGCCCGCACACATCCAGGTACTACTTCTCTGCATATTGACAGCAGTCCACTCTCTCTGTGATGGTCTCCCTTGGAAACTCCTTTGGAAACACGTTTGTTTGGTTTCCGTGCGGTGTTACTTTGCTGAACTCATAAGTGCCGGGGCCAGCGTGAGGAATTCTGCCCGTGGCAAAGGTCATGAGGAAGGAGGCTTGGCATACGCAAAGGCGTGATCAAGCCTCAGGAAACCCCCTGTTCCCGAGCATCTAACCCCCAAACCAGAGTCTGTTTTATGCTCTCACCTACACCTCTGACTTTACGGGGGGCTCTCCCCCATAACTGTTTCTCTCGGAGAAGGAGTAAACGTGCAGCTCCAAGGCAATAAAAATTCTTGGGCGTGACAAGAGTGTTTCAGCTTGCCGACTCCTCTGAAGGTTATCTAGCCCGCCTGTATAGGTTTGTCCGGCCACATGTGATTGTTTACAGCCTCCCAACCTGAGAGGCATGAGATGTTTTAGACTTACTAAAGGCAAATTCTTTTGGGGAGTTAGAAATTGTTAGTATAGTTGGTTAGGAATTATATTGGTGAAGGTTTTTCATTTGTTGTGTCAATAATTGCTGCTAATTCCCTGCTCTGGGTGGGACAAGGATGTCTCAGGTCAAACCTCTCTGCTGACAGACTAGCTTGTGTGACAGGATTATCCATCCAGGATTGATCCATACTGCTGCCTCTAGGCACATGATTGTTTACTACCAACTGTAAACAGCACAGAGAGTTTTGGAGTATTTTGAGAGTCTTAATTAGCATTTAGGACCTTTTCTTCTTGCTGAGTCAATGATTGCGCCAGGCCTCCCATATCCTTGGACACCTGGGAATATACTAATCAATGTATTTGGAATATAGCAAAGGAAATATAGTAG
>NW_017193048.1:0-9993 GCF_001704415.2 Capra hircus
GGGGACTCTGGGAATGTGGGCAAGACCCTGGAGTTCCTCTCGCCTTTCCTGTGGAGAGCGCCTCCTCTTGAGATGCGACGGGAACGCCGGGAATTCTTTCCCGAACCTGCAGTGAAAGGATCCCTCCTCACCAGCTAGGAGGCAGAAACGGGGCTCCTCTGCATGTGGGCGGGTCTCTCGTGCTTCCTCTCGGCGGTGGAGACTGGTATGTCGGGGATCTTCTTGAGTTGCAGCAAGGGTGTGAAGGACCCTTTGGAAGTTCCAGAGGGTAGGTGTGATAAGCCTCGAGACGCCTCAGCAGAAAGTAGCCTCACCTCGCCTGGAGGGGAGAACCTCCTGGATTTTCTCGAGTTGCTGCAGGTGCTCTCGACATACGACGGGTATCTCAGGGACCCGCTCTGGTGGCCTCAGGAAAGGCCAGTCCATATGCGCGTTGCTCGGGGGGCCTCTCGGATGCCTCTCCCATCGATGCCGGGACCTAAGACCTTGTGTGGAGTCGGTGCCTGAACCTGAGGATTCCTCTCCAGTGCTGACATGGGTCTTGGGTTACTTCTGGAGTCTCCCCCAGGGGAGTCAGTCCTCGTCTCGAGTGGGGCATGCACGTGTGCCTTGCCTCTAGAGCTTTAGCAGCAGTGTCATGCTTCCGTTCGCGTGTGGTCAAGGATCTGCGGTTTTCCCTCGAGGTTTTCCCACGAGGGCTTTCCCACGAGGCTTTCCCACAGGCTTTCCACAGGGCTGACCCACGTGTCACAGCTGTGTGAGTCGATCCTCGGCTTGAAAGTCGAGGCAGTGCAGGGAAAACAGATTTCCCTGGAATGGACTGAGACATCTGGGGGACTCTGGGAATGGTGGCAAGACCCTGGAGTTCCTCTCACCTTTCCTGTGGAGATCGCCTCCTCTTGAGATGCGCCGGGAACACTGGAACTCTTTCCCGATCACTGAGGGAAAGGATCCCTCCTCTTGAGCTAGGAGGGGGAATCGGGGCTCCTCTGAATGTGGGCGGGACTCTCGTGCTTCCTCTCGAGTGGAGCCGGATATGTTGGGATCTTCTTGAGTTGCAGCAAGGGTGTGAAGGATCCTTTGTAAGGTCCAGAGTTTAGGTGTGATTAGCTTTGAGACACCTCAGCGGAAATGGTCCTCATCTCGCCTGGAGGGAGAACCTCCTGGATTTTCTCAAGTTGCGGCAGGTGCTCTCGACCTACGACGGGGCCCTCAGGGACCCGCTCTGGTGGCCTCAGGAAAGGCCAGTCCCCATGCAAGTTGCAAGGAACTCTCGGGATTCCTCTCCCGTCAGTCCCGGGGCCTAAGACCTTGTGTGGAGTCGGGTGCCGGAACCTGAGGATTCCTCTCCAGGGCTGACATGGATCTTGGGGTACTTCTGTAGTCTCCCCAGGGAGAGTCAGTCCTGGTCTCGAGTGTGGGCATGCAAGTGCGCTTTCCTCCCGAGCTGTAGCAGCAGTGTCACGATTCCCTTCGCTTGGATCAAGGGACATGTGGCTTTCCCTCGAGGCTTTCCCATGAGGCTTTCCCACGAGGCTTTTCCACAGGGCTGTCCCACGTGCCACCATGGTGTGAGTCGATCCTCGGCTTGAAAGTCGAGGCAGTGCAGGGAAAACAGGTTTCCCTGGAATAGACTGAGACATCTGGGGGACTCTGGGAATGGTGGCATGACCCTGGAGTTCCTGTCGCCTTTCCTGTTGAGAGCGCCTCCTCTTGAGTTGCGACGGAAACGCCGGGAATTCTTTCCGACGACGCAGGAAAAGCATCCCTCTTCTCGAGCTAGGAGGCGGAAACGGGCTCCTCTGGATTGGGCGGGACTCTCGTCCTTCCTCTTGAGTGGAGACGGGTATGTCGGGGAACTTCTTGAGTTGTAGCAAGGGTGTGAAGGCCCCTTTGGAAGTTCCAGAGGTTAGGTGTGATTAGCCTGGGGACGCCTCAGAGGAAATGGGCCTCATCTACCCTGGAGGGGAGAACCTCCTGCATTTTTCGAGTTGGTGCAGGTGTTCTCTCATTACGACGGGACCTCAGGGACCCGCTCTGGTGGCCTCAGGAAAGGCCAGTCCCCATGCGAGTTGCTCGGGGCCTCTCGGGATTGCTCTCCTGTCGATGCCGGGGCCTAAGACCTTGTGTGGAGTCGATGCCGGAATCTGAGGATTCCTCTCCAATGCTGACATGGATTTGGGGTACTTCTGGAGTCTCCCAGGGGAGTCAGTCCTCGTCTCGAGTGGAGCATGCACGTGCGCTTTCCTCCCAAGCTGTAGCAGCAGTGTCGTGCTTCCCTTCGCGTGGATCAAGGGATCAGGGCTTTCCCTCGAGGCTTCCCACGAGGCTTTCCCACGAGGCTTTCCCACAAGGCTGTCCCACGTGCCACCGTGGTGTGAGTCGATCCTCGGCTTGAAAGTGGAGGCAGTGGTGGGAAGTCAGGTTTCCCAGGAATGGACTGAGACATCTGGGGGACTCTAGGAATGGTGGCACGACCCTGGAGTTCCTCTCGCCTTTCCTGTGGAGAGCGCCTCCTCTTGAGATGCGACGGAAATGCCGGGAATTCTTTCCCGACCATGCAGGGAAAGGATCCCTCCTCTCGAGCTAGGAGGCGGAAACGGGGCTCCTCTGGATGTGGGCGGGACTCTCGTGCTTCCTCTCGAGTGGAGACGAGTATGTCGGGGAACTTCTTGAGTTGCAGCAAGGGTGTGATGGACCCTTTGGAAGTTCCAGATGTTAGGTGTGCTTAGCCTCGAGACGCCTCAGCGGAAATGGGCCTCATCTCGCCTGGAGGGGAGAACCTCCTGGATTTTCTCGAGTTGTGGCAGGTGATCTAGACTTACCACGGGGACATCAGGGACCTGTTCTGGTGGCCTCAGAAAAGGCCAGTACCCATGCGAGTTGCTTGGGGCCTCTCGGGATTCCTCTCCGTCGATGCCGGGGCCTTAGACCTGGAGTGGAGTCGGTACCGGAACCTGAGAATTCCTCTCCAGTGCTGACATGGATCTTGGGGTACTTCTGGTATCTCCCCAGGGGAGTCAGTCCTCGTCTCGGGTGGGGCATGCACTGGCACTTTCCTCCCGAGATGTAGCAGCAGTGTCACGCTTCCCTTCGAGTGGAACAAGGGATCTGTGGCATTCCCTCGAGGCTTTCCCACGAGGCTTTCCCACGAGGCTTTACCACAGGGCTGTCCCACGTGCCACCGTGGTGTGAGTCGATCCTCGGCTCGAAAGTCAAAACAGTGCAGGGAAAACAGGTTTCCCTGGAATGGACTGAGACATCTGGCGGACTTTAGGAATGGTGCATGACCCTGGAGTTCCTCTCGCCTTTCCTGTGGAGAGCGCCTCCTCTTGAGATGCGACAGGAACGCCGGGAATTCTTTCCCGAGCACGCAGGGAAAGGATCACTCCTCTTGAGCTAGGAGGTGGAAACGGGGCTCCTCTGGATGTGGTCGGGACTCTCATGCTTTCTCTCGAGTGGAGATGGGTATGTCAGGGAACTTCTTGAGTAAGGGTGTGAAGGACCCTTTGGAATTTCCAGATTTAGGTGTGATTAGCTTCGAGATGCCTCAGTGGAAATGGGCCTCATTTCGCCTGGAGGGGAGAACCTCCTGGATTTTCTCGAGTTGCGGCAGGTGCACTCGACTTACGACGGGACCTCAGGGACACGCTTTCTCGGGAAAGGCCATTTCCTTGCGAGTTACTCTGGGGCCTCTCGGATTCCTCTCCCGTGGATGCCAAGGCCAAAGACCTTGTGTGGAGTCGGTGCCAGAACCTGAGGATTCCTCTCCAGTGCTGACATGGATCTTGGGGTATTCTGGAGTCTCCCCAGGGGAGTCAGTCCTCGTAATGAGTGGGGCATGCAAGTGCACTTTCCTCCGAGCTGTAGCAGCAGTCTAACGCTTCCCTTCGCGTGGAAAAAGGGATCTGTTGCATTCCCTCGAGGCTTTCCCACGAGGCTTTCCCACGAGGCTTTCCCACAGGGCTGTCCCACGTGCCACGTGGTGTGAGTCGATCCTCAGCTTGAAAGTCGAGGCAGTGCATGGCAAACAGGTTTCCCTGGAATGCACTGAGACATCTGGGGGACTCTGGGAATGTGGCACGACCCTGGAGTTCCTCTTGCCTTTCCTGTGGAGAGCGCCTCCTCTTGAGATGCGACGGGAACGCCGGAAATTCTTTCCCGACCACGGGGAAAGGATCCCTCCTCTCGAGCTAGGAGGCGGAAACGGGGCTCCTCTGGATGTGGGCGGAACTCTAGTGCTTCCTCTCGAGTGGAGACGGGAATGTCGCGGCATTTCTTGAGTTGCACTAAGGGTGTGAAGGACCCTCTGGAAGTTCCAGAGTTTAGGTGTGAATAGCCTCGAGACGCCTCAGCGGAAATGGGCCTCATCTCGCCTGAGGGGAGAACCTCCTGGATTTTCTCGAGTTGCGGCAGGTGCTCTCGACTTAAGACGGGGACCTCAGGGACCCGCTCTGTTGGCCTCAGGAAAGGCCAGTCCCCATGCGAGTTGCTCGGGACCTCTCGGGATTCCTCTCCCATCGATGCCGGAGCCTAAGATCTTGTGTGGAGTCGGTGCCGGAACCTGAGCATTCCTCTCTAGTGCTGACATGGTTCTTGGGGTACTTCTGGAGTCTCCCCAGTGGAGTCAGTCCTCGTCGCGAGTGGGACATGCACGTGTGCTTTCCTCCCGAGCTGTAGCAGCAGTGTCACGCTTCCCTTCGCGTTGATCAAGGGATCAGGGGCTTTCCCTCGAGGCTTTCCCACGAGGCTTTCCCACGAGGATTTCCCACAGGGCTGTCCCACGTGCCACCGTGGTTTGAGTCGATCCTCGGCTTGAAAGTCCAGGCAGTGCAGGGAAAACAGGTTTCCCTGGAATGGACTGAGACATCTGGGGGACTCTGGGAATGGTGACACGACCCTTGAGTTCCTCTCGCCTTTCCTGTGGAGAGCGCCCCCCTCTTGATATGTGACGGATCGCCGGGAATTCTTTTCCGAACACGCAGGGAAAGGATCCCTCCTGTCGAGCTAGGAGGCGGAAACAGGGCTCCTCTGGATGTGGGCGGGACTCTCGTGTTTCCTCTCGAGTGGAGACGGGTATGTCAGGGAACTTCTTGAGTTGCAGCAAGGGTGTGAAGGCCCTTGGAAGGTCCAGAGGTTAGGTGTGATTAGCCTCGAGTCGCCTCTGCGGAAATGGGCCTCATCTCGTCTGGAGGGAAGAACCTCCTGGATTTTCTCGACTTTGGCAGGTGCTCTTGACTTATGACGGCAACCTCAGGGACTCGCTGGTGGCCTCAGGAAGGCCAGTCCCCATGCGAGTTGCTCGGGGACCTCTCGGGATTTCACTCCCATCGATGCAGGCCTAAGACCTTGTGTGGAGTCAGTGCCGGAACCTGAGGATTCCTATCCATTGCTGACATGGATCTTGGGGTACTTCTGGAGTCTCCCCAGGGAGTCAGTCCTCGTCTCGAGTGGGCGCATGCACATGCGCTTACCTCCCGAGCTGTAGCTGAAGTATCTCGCTTCCCTTCTTGTGGAGTAAGGGATCTGTGGCTTTCCCTCGAGTCTTTCCCACGAGGCTTTCCCACGAGGCTTTCCCAAACGGCTGTCCCAGGTGCCACCGTGTGGTGTGAATCGATCCTCGGCTTGAAAGCCAAGGCAATGCAGGGAAAACAGGTTTCCGTGGAATGGACTGAGACATGTGGGGGACTCTGGGATTGGTGGCACCACCCTGGAGTTCCTCTCGCCTTCCCTGTGGAGAGCGACTCCTCTTGAGACGCTATGGGAACGCCGGGAATTCTTTCCCGACAACGCAGGGAAAGGATCCCTCCTCTCGGGCTAGGAGACGGAAACGGGGCTCCTCTGGATGTGGGCGGGATTCTCGTGCTTCCTCTCGAGTGGAGACAGGTATGTCGGGGAACTTCTTGAGTTGCAGCAAGGACGTGAAGGACCCTTTGGAAGTTTCAGAGGTTAGGTGTGATTAGCCTCGAGACGCCTCAGCGGAAATGGGCCTCATCTCGCATGGAGGGGAGAACCTCCTGGATTTTCTCGAGTTGTGGCAGGTGCTCTCGACTTATGACGGGGAACTCAGGGACCCGCTCTGGTGGCCTATCGAAAAGCCGGTCCCCTTGCGAGTTGCTCGGGGGCCTCTAGGGATTACTTTCCCGTCGATGCCGGAGCATAAGACCTTGTGTGGAGTCAGTGCCGGAACCTGAGGATTCCTCTCCAGTGCTGACATGGATCTTGGGTACTTCTGGAGTCTCCCCCGGGGAGTCAGTCTGCGTCTCGAGTGGGGGCATGCACGTGCGCTTTCCTCCGAGCTGCAGCAGCAGTGTTGAGCTTCCCTTTGCGAGGATCAAGGGATCTGTGGCTTTCCCTCGAGGCTTTCCCACGAGGCTTTCCCAGGAGGCTTTACCACAGGGCTCTCCCACGTGTCACGGTGGTGTGAGTCGAAGCTCGGCTTGAAAGTCGAGGCAGTGAAGGGAAAACAGGTTTCCCTGGAATGGACGGAGACATCTGGGGGACTCTGGGAATGGTGGCACGACCCTGGAGTTCCTCTCGCCTTTCCTGTGGAGAGCGCCTCCTCTTGAGATGCAACGGTAACACAGGGAATTCTTTCCTGACCACGCATTGAAGGGATCCCTGCTCTCAAGCTATGAGGCGGAAACGGGGCTCCTCTGGATGTGGCGGGACTCTCGTTCTTCCTCTTGAGGGGAGACGGTTATGTCGGGGAACTTCTTGAGTTGCAGCAAGTGTGTGAAGGACCCGTAGGAATTTCCAGAGGCCAGGTGTATTAGCCTCGAGACGCCTCAGCGGAAACGGGCCTCATCTGGCCTGGAGGGTAGAACCTCCAGGATTTTCTCAAGTTGTGACAGGTGCTCTCGATTGACGACGGGGAACTCAGGGACCCGCTCTGGTGGCATCAGGAAAGGCCAGTCCCCTTGCGAGTTGCTCGGGGTTCTCTCGGGATTCCTCTCCCTTCGATGCCGGGGCCTAAGACCTTGTGTGGAGTCGGTGCTGGAACCTGAGGCTCCCCATTGCAGACATGGATTTAGTGAAATTCTGGAGTCTCCCCAGGGGAGTCAGTCCCGTCTCGAGTGGGGCATGCACGTGCGCTTTCCTCCCCAGCTGTAGCAGCAGTGTCACGCTTCCCTTCGCGTGGATCAAGGGATCTATGGCTTTCCTGGAGGCTTTCACACGAGGCTTTCCCACGAGGCTTTCCCACATGGTTGTCCCACGTGCCACCGTGATGTGAGTCGATCCACGGCTTGAATGTCGAGGCAGTGCAGGGAAAACAGGTTTCCCTGGAAAGCACTGAGACATCTTGGGGACTCTGGGAATGTGGCACGACCCTGGAGTTCCTCTCGCCTTTCCTGTGGAGAGCGCCTCCTCCTGAGATGCGACGGGAACGCCGGGAATTCTTTGCCGACCACGAAAGGAAAGGATCCCTCCTCTCGAGCTAGGAGGCAGAAACGGGGCCCTCTGGATGTGGGCGGGACTCTCGTGCTTCCTCTTGTGTGGAGACGGGTATGTCGGGGAACTTCTTGAGTTGCAGCAAGGCTGTGAAGGACCCTTTGGAATTTCCAGAGATTAGGTGTGATTAGCTTCCAGTCTCCTCAGCGGAAATGGGCCTCATCTCGCCTGGAGGGGACAACCTCCTGGATTTTCTCGAGTTGCGGCAGGTGCTCTCGACTTACGACGGGGACCACAGGGACACCCTCTGGTGGCCTCAGGAAAGGCCAGTCCCCATGCGAGTTGCTCGGGAGCCTTTCGGGATTTCTCTCCCGTCGATGCCGGGGCCTAAGACCTTGTATGGAGTTGGTGCCGGAAGCTGAGGATTCCTCTCCAGTGCTGACATGGACCTTGGGTACTTCTGGAGTCTCCGCAGGGGAGTCAGTCCTCGTCCCGAGTGGGGCATGCACGTGCGATTTCCTCCCGAGCTGTATCAGCAGTGTCACGCTTCCCTTCGCGTGAATCAAGGGATCTGTGGCTTTCCTCGAGGCTTTCCCACGAGGATTTCTCACGAGGCTTTCCCACGAGGCTCCCACAGGCTGTCCCACGTGCCACCGTGGTGTGAGTCAATCCTCGGCTTGAAGGTCGAGGCTGTGCAGGGAAAACAGGTTTCCCTTGAATGGACTGAGACATCTGGGGGACTCTGGAATGTGGCACGACCCTGGAATTCCTCTCGCATTTCCTGTGGAGAGCGGTTCCTCTTGAGATGCGACGGGAACGCCGGAATTCTTTCCCGACATCGCAGGAAAGGATCCCTCCTCTCGAGCTAGGACGCGGAAACGGGGCTCCTCTGGAAGTGGGCGGGACTCTCGTGCTTCCTCTCGAGTGGAGACGGGTATGTCGGGGAACTTCTTGAGTTGCAGCAAGGGTGTGAAAGACCCTTGGAAGTTCCAGAGGTTACGTGTGATTAGCCTCGAGACGCCTCTGTGGAAATGGGCCTCATCTCGCCTGGAGGGGAGAACCTCCTGGATTATCTCGAGTTGCGGCAGTTGCTCTCGACTTACAAGGGGGACCTCAGGGACCCGCTCTGATGGCCTCAGGAAAGGCCAGTCCCCATGCGAGTTGCTCGTGGGCCTCTCGGGATTCCTCTCCCTTCAATGCCGGGGCCTAAGGTCTTGAGAGGGGTGCCGGAACCTGAGGATTCCTCTCCAGTGCTGACATGGATCTTGGGGTACTTCTGGAGTCTCCCCAGGGGAGTCAGTCCTCGTCTCGAGTGGGGCATGCACGTGCAATTTCCTCCCGAACTGTAGCAGCATTGTCACGCTTCCCTTCGCGTGGATCAAGGATCTGTGGCTTTCCCTGGAGGCTTTCACACGAGGCTTTCCCACGAGGCTTTCCCACATGGTTGTACCACGTCCACCGTGATGTGAGTCGATCCTCGGCTTGAATGTCGAGGCAGTGCATGGAAAACAGGTTTCCCTGGAATCGACTGAGACATCTGGGGACTCTGGGAAAGGTGGCACGACCCTGGAGTTCCTCTCGCCTTTCCTGTGGAGCGCGCCTCCTCTTGAGATTCGAAGGGAACGCCGGGATTTCTTTCCCGATGACGCAGGGAAAGGATCCCTCCTCTCGAGCTAGTAGGCAGAAACGGGGCTCCACTGGATGGGGCGGGACTCTCGTGCTTCCTCTCGAGTGGAGACGGTATGTCGGTGAACATCTTGAGTTGCAGCCAGGGTGTGAAGCACCGTTTGGAAGTTCCAGAGATTAGGTGTGATTAGCCTGGAGACGCCTCAGCAGAAATGGGCCTCATCTCGCCTGGAGGGGAGAACCTCCTGTATTTTCTTGAGATAGGGCAGTTGCTCTCGACTTACGACGGGAACCTCAACGACCCGCTCTGCGGGCCTCAGAAAAGGCCAGTCCTCATGCGAGTTGCTCAGGGCCTCTCGGGATTCTTTTCCCCTTGATGCCGGGGCCTAAGACCTTGTGTGGAGTCGGTACCGGAACCTGAGGTTTCCTCTGCAGTGCTGACATGGATCTTGGGGTACTTCTGGAGTCTCCCCAGGGGAGTCAGTCCTCGTCTCGAGTGGGGGCATGCACCTGCGCTTTCCTCCCTAGCTGTAACAGCAGTGTCATGCTCCAGTCGCGTGGATCAAGGGATCAGTGGCTTTCCCTCGAGGCTTTCCCACGAGGTCCAACAAGGCTTTCCCACGAGGCTTTCCCACAGGGCTGTCCCACGTGCCACCGTGGTGTTAGTCGATCCTCGGCTTGAAAGTCGAGGCAGTGCAGGGTAAACAGGTCTCCCTGGAATGGACTGAGACATCTGAAGGACTCTGGGATTGGTGGCACGACCATCGAGTTCCTCTCGCCTTTCCTCTGGAGAGCCCGACCTCTTGAGTTGCATCGGGAACGCCGGGAAATCTTTCTCGACCACGTAAGGAAAGGATCCCTCCTCTCGAGCTAGGAGGCGGAAACGGGCTCCTCTGGATGTGACGGGACTCTCCTGCTTCCTCTCAAGTGGAGACGGGTATGTCGGAAACTTCTTGAGTTGCAGCAAGGGTGAAT
>NW_017193049.1:0-9993 GCF_001704415.2 Capra hircus
GGAAAGGATACCTCCTCTCGAGCTAGGAGGCGGAAATGGGACTCCTCTGATGTGGCGGGACTCTCGTGCTTCCTCTCGAGTGGAGTCGGGTATGTCGGGAACTTCTTGAGTTGCAGCATGGGTGTGAAGGACCCTTTGGAAGTTCCAGAAGTAAGGTGTGATTAGCCTCGAAATACCTCAGCAGAAATAGTCTCAGCTCGACTGGAGGGAGAACCTCCTGGATTTTCTCGAGTTGCGCCAGGTGCTCTCGACTTACGACGGGGAACTCAGGGACCCGCTGTGGTGGCCTCAGGAAGACCAGTCCCCATGCGAGTTGCACGGGGGCCTCTCGGGAATCCTCTCACGTCGATGCAGGGCCTAAGACCTTGTGTGGAGTCTGTGCTGGAACCTGAGGATTCCTCTCCAGTGCTGACATGGATCTTGGGGTACTTCTGGAGTCTCCCCAGGGCAGTCAGTCCTCTACTTGAGTGTGGGCATGCACGTGCGCTTTCCTCCCGAGCTGTAGCAGCAGTGTCACGCTTCCCTTCGCGTGGATCAACGGATCTGTGGCTTTCCCTCGGGCTTTCCCACGAGGCTTTCCCAGAGGCTTTCCCACAGGGCTGTCCTGCCACAGTGGTGTGAGTCGATCCTCGTCTTGAAAGTCAAGGCAGTGCAGGGAAAACTGGTTTCCGTGGAATGGACGCAGACATTTGGGGGACTCTGGAATGGTAGCACGACCCTGGAGTTCCTGTCGCCTTTCCTGTGGAGATCGCCTGCTCTTGAGATGCGACGAGAACACCTGGAATTCTTTCCCGACCACGCAGGGAAAGGATCCTCCTCTCGAGCTAGGAGACAGAAACGGGGCTCCTCTGGATGTGGCGGACTCTCGTGCCTCTCCGAGTGGAGACGGGTATGTCGGGGAAACTTCTTTGAGTTGCAGCAAGGGTGTGAAGGACCCTTTGGAAGTTCCAGAGGTTAGGTGTGATTAGCCTCGAAACGCCTCAGCGGAAATGGGCCTCATCTCGCCTGCAGGGGAGACCTCCTGGATGTTCTCGAGTTGCGGCAGGTGCTCTCAACTTACGACGGGGACATAAGGGACCCCGCTCTGGTGGCCTCAGGAAAGGCCAGTCCCCATGCCAGTTGCTCGGGGGCCTCTCGGGATTCCTCTCGCCGTCGATGCCGGGGCCTAAGACCTTGTGTGGAGTCAGTGCCGGAACCTGAGGATTCCTCACCAGTGCTGACATGGATCTTGGGGTACTTCTGGAGTCTCCCCAGGGGAGTCAGTCCTCGTATCGAAGTGGGGGCATGCACGTGCGCTTTCCTCTCGAGCTGTAGCAGCAGTGTCGCGCTTCCATTCGCGTGGATCAGGGGATCTGTAGCTTTCCCTCGAGGCTTTCCCACGAGGCTTTCCCACGAGGCTTTCCCCCGAGGCTTTCCCACGAGGCTTTCCCACAGGGGCTGCCCCACGTGACCACTGTGGTGTGAGTCGATCCTCGGCTTGAAAGTCGAGGCAGTGCAGGGAAACCAGGTTCCCTGGAATGGACTGAGATATCTGGGGGACTCTGGCAATGGTGGCACGAACCTGGAGTTCCTCTCACTTTTCCTCTGGAGAGCGCCTCCTCTTGAGATGCGACGGGAACGCCCGGAATTCTTTCCCCACCACGCAGGGAAAGGATCAAACCTCTCGAGCTAGGAGGCGGAAACGTGGCTCCTCTTGATGTGGGCGGGACTTTCCTGCTTCCTCTCGAGTGGAGACAGGTATGTCGGGGAACTTCTTGAGGTGCAGCTAGGGTGTGAAGGACCCTTTGGAAGTTCCAGAGGTAAGGTGTGGATTAGCCTCGAGATACCTCAGCGGAAATGGGCCTCATGTCGCCTGGAGGGGAGAACCTCCTGGATTTTCTCGAGTTGCGGTAGGTGCTCTCGACTTACGACTGGGACCTCAGGGACCCGCTCTGGTGGCCTCAGGAAAGGCCAGTCCCCATGCGAGTTGCTCGGGGGCCTCTCGGGATTCCTCTCCCGTCGGTGCCGGGGCCTAAGACCTTGTGTGGAGTCAGTGCCGGAACCTGAGGATTCCTCTCCAGTGCCGACATGGATCTTCGGGGACTTCTGGAGTCTCCCCAGGGGCGTAAGTCCTCGTCTCGAGTGGGGGAATGCACGTGCGCTTTCCTCCCGAGCTGTAGCAGCAGTGTCACGCTTCCCTTTGCGTGGATCAAGGGATCTGTGGCTTTCCCTCTAGACTTTCCCATGAGGCTTTCCCACGAGGCTTTCCCACAGGGCTTTCCCACGTGCCACGGTGGTGTGAGTCGATCCTCGGCTTTAAAGTCGAGGCAGTGAAGGG
The DNA here is from genome assembly GCF_001704415.2 of Capra hircus. NCBI lineage: Eukaryota > Metazoa > Chordata > Mammalia > Artiodactyla > Bovidae > Capra > Capra hircus. The sequence goes on from NW_017193049.1 coordinate 2,318, forward strand.
AAAACAGTTTTCCCTGGAATGGACTGAGACATCTGGGGGACTCAGGGAATGGTGGCACGACCCTCGAGTTCCTGTCGCCTTTCGGTGGAGAGCGCCTCCTCTTGAGATGCGACGGGAACGCCGGAAATTCTTTCCCAAACACGCAGGGAAAGGATCCCTCCTCTCGAGCTAGCAGGCGGAAACGGGGCCACTCTGGATATGGGCGGGACTCTCGGATTCCTCTTGAGTGGAGACGGGTATGTCGGGGAACTTCTTGAGTTGCAGCAAGGGTGTGAAGGACCCTTTGGAAGTTCCAGAGTTTAAGTGTGATTACCCTCTTGTTGCCTCAGCGGAAATGGGCCTCATGTTGGCTGGAGGGGAGAACATCCTGGATTTTCTCGAGTTGCGGCAGGTACTCTCGACCTACGATGGGGTCCTCAGGGACCCGCTCTGGTGGCCTCAGGAAAGGCCAGTCCCCATGCGAGTTGCACGGGGGCCTCTCGGGATTCCTCTCCTGCCGATGCCGGGGCCTAAGATCTTGTGTGGAGTCGGTGCCGGAACCTGAGGATTCCTCTCCAGTGCTGACATGGATCTTGGGGTACTTCTGGAGTCTCCCCAGGGCAGTCAGTCCTCTACTCAAGTGGGGGCATGCACGTGCGCTTTCCTCCCGAGCTGTAACAGCAGAGTCACGCTTCCCTTCGCGTGGAACAACGGATCTGTGGCTTTCCATCGAGGCTTTCCCAAGAGGCTTTCCCTCGAGGCTTTCCCACAGGGCTGCCCCACGTGCCACTGTGGTGTGAGTCGATCCTCGGCTTGAAAGTCGAGGCAGTGCAGGTAAACCAGGTTCCCTGGAATGGACTGAGACATCTGGGGGACTCTGGCAATAGTGGCATGAACCTGGAGTTCCTCTCGCTTTTCCTCTGGAGAGCGCCTCCTCTTGAGATGCGACGGGAACGCCGCGAATTCTTTCCCCACCACGCAGGGAAAGGATCCCTCCTCTCGAGCTAGGAGGTGGAAACGGGGCTCCTCTGGATGTGGTCGGGACTCTCGTGCTTCCTCTCGAGTGGAGACGGGTATATCAGGGAACTTCTTGAGTTGCAGCAAGGGTGTGAAGGACCCTTTGGAAGTTCCTTAGGTAAAGTGTGATTAGCCTCGAGATACCTCAGCGGAAATGGGCCTCATGTCGCCTGGAGGGGAGAACCTCCTGGATTTTCTCGATTTGCGGCAGGTGCTCTCGACTTACGATGGGTACCTCAGGGAACCGCTCTGGTGTCCTCAGGAAAGGCCAGTCCCATGCGAGTTGCTCGGGGGCCTCTCGGGATTCCTCTCACGTCGATGCCAGGGCCTAAGACCTTGTGTGGAGTCGGTGCCAGAACCTGAGGATTCCTCTCCAGTGCTGACATGGATCTTGGGGTATCCTGGAATCTCCCCAGGGGAGTCAGTGCTCGTCTCGAGTGGGGCATGCAAGTGCACTTTCCTCCCGAGCTGTAGCAGCAGTGTAACGCTACCCTTCCCGTCGAAAAAGGGATCTGTGGCATTCCCTCGAGGCTTTCCCACGAGGCTTTCCAAAGAGGCTTTCCCACGAGGCTTTCCCACAGGGCTGTCCCACATGCCACAGTGGTGTGAGTCGATCCTCGGCTTGAAAGTCGAGGCAGTGCAGGGAAAACAGGTTTCCCTGGAATGGACTGAGACATCCAGGGGACTCTGGGAATGGTGGCACGACCCTGGAGTTCCTCTCGCCTTTCCTGTGGAGCGCGCCTCCACTTGAGATGTGACGGGAACGCCGGGAGTTCTTTCCCGACCACGCAGGGAAAGGATCCTTCTCTCGGGCTAGGAGCTGGAATCGGGGCTCCTCTGGATGTTGGCGGACTCTCGTGCTTCCTCTCGAGTGCAGACGGGTATGTCGGGGAACTTCTAAAGTTGCAGCAAGGGTGTGAAGGACCCTTTGGAAGTTCCAGAGGTACGGTGTGATTAGCCTCGAGATACCTGAGCGGAAATAGGTCTCAGCTCGCCTGGAGGGGAGAACCTCCTGGATTTTCTCGAGTGGCGGCAGGTGCTCTCGACTTACGACGGGGACCTCAGGGACCCGCTCTGGTGGCCTCAGGAAAGGCCAGTCCCCATGCGAGTTGCTCTGGGGCCTCTCGGGATTCCTCTCCCGTTGATACAGGGACCTAAGACCTTGTGTGGAGTCGGTGCCGGAACCTGAGGATTCCTCTCCAGTGCTAACATGGATCTTGGGGTACTTCTGGAGTCTCCCCAGGGGTGTCAGTCCTCGTCTCGAGTGGGGCCATGCACGTGCGCTTTCCTCCCGAGTTTTAGCAGCAGTGTCACGCTTCCCTTCGCGTGGAATAAGGGATCTGTGGCTTTCCCTCGAGGCTTTCCCACGAGGCTTTCCCACAGGGCTGCCCCACGTGCCACTGTGGTGTGAGTCGATCCTCGGCTTGAAAGTCGAGGCAGTGCAGGGAATACAGGTTCCCTGAAATGGACTGAGACATCTGGGGGACTCTAGGAATGGTGGCACGAACCTGGAGTTCCTCTCGCTTTTCCTCTGGAGAGCGCTTCCTCTTGAGATGCGACGGGAACGCCGGGAATTCTTTCCCGACCACGCATGGAAAGGATCAATCCTCTCGAGCTATGAGGCGGAAACAGGGCTCCTCTGGATGTGGGCGCGACTCTCGTGCTTCCTCTCGAGTGGAGACGGGTATGTCGGGGAACTTCTTGAGTTGCAGCAAGGGTGTGAAGGACCCTTTGGAAGTTCCAGAGGTTAGGTGTGATTAACCTCGAGACGCCTCAGCGGAAATGGGCCTCATCTCCCCTGGAGGGGAGAACCTCCTGGATTTTCTCGAGTTGCGGCAGGTGCTCTCAACTTACGACGGGGACCTCAGGGACCCGCTCTGGTGGTCTCAGGAAAGGCCAGTCCCCATGCGAGTTGCTCGCGGGCCTCTCGGGATTCCTCTCCCGTCGATGCCGGGGCCTAAGATCTTGTGTGGAGTCTGTGCTGGAACCTGAGGATTCCTCTCCAGTGCTGACATGGATCTTGGGGAACTTCTGGAGTCTCTCAGGGCAGTCAGTCATCTACTCGAGTGTGGGCATAGCTCGTGCGCTTTCCTCCCGAGCTGTAGCAGCAGTGTCACGCTTCCCTTCGCATGGATAAACGAATCTGTGGCTTTCCCTCGAGGCTTTGCCAAGAGGTTTTCCCACGAGGCTTTCCCACGAGGCTTTCCCACGTGGCTTTTCCACAGGGCTGTCCCACGAGTCACCGTGTTGCGTGTCGATCCTAGGCTAGAAAGTCGAGGCAGTGCAGGAGAAACAGGTTTCCATGGAATGGACTGAGACATCTGGGGGCCTCTGGGAATGGGTGCACGAATCTGGAGTTCCTCTCGCCTTTCCTGTGGAGAGCGCCTCCTCTTGAGATGAGACGGGAACTCCGGGAATACTTGACCGACCACTCAGTGAAAGGATCCCTCCTCTCGAGCTAGGAGGCAGTAACGGGGCTCCTCTGGATGTGGGCGGGACTCTCGGGCTTCCTCTCGAGTGGAGACGGGTATATGGGGGAGCTTCTTGAGTTGCAGCAAGGGTGTGAAGGACCCTTTGTAAGTTCCATAGGTTAGGTGGGATTAGCCTCGAGACGTCTCAGCGGTAATGGGCCTCATCTTGCCTGGAGGAGAGAACCTCCTGGATTTTCTCAAGTTGCGGCAGGTGCTCTCGACTTATGTCGGGGACCTCAGGGAACCGCTCTGGTGGACTCAGGAAAGGCCAGTCCACATGCGAGTTGCTCAGGGGCCTCTCGGGATTCCTCTCCCGTCGATGCTGGGGCCTACGACCTTGTGTGATTTCGGTGCCGGAACTTGAGGATTCCTCTCCAGTGCTGACATGGATTTTGGGGTACTTCTGGAGTCTCCCCAGGGGAGTCAGTCGTAGTCTCTAGTGGGGGCATGCACGTGGGATTTCCTCCAGAGCTGTAGCAGCAGTGTCACGCTTCCCTTCGCGTGGATCAAGGGATCTGTGGCTTTCCCTAGAGACTTTCCCACGAGGCTTTCCCAGGGGACTTTCCCACGAGGCTTTCCCACAGGGCTGTCCCACGTGCCACCGTGGTGTGAGTCGATCCTCGGCTAGAAAGTCACGGCAGTGCAGGGAAAACAGGTTTCCCTGGAATGGACTGAGACATCTGGGGGACTCTGCGAATGGTGGCACGACCCTTGAGTTCCTCTCGCCTTTCCTGTGGAGAGCGCCTCATCTTGAGATGCGACGGGAATGCCGGGAATTCATTCCCAACCACACAGGGAAAGGATCCCTCCTCTCGAGCTACGAGGCGGACACGGGGATCCTCTGGATGTGAGCGGAGCTCTTGTTCTTCCTCTCGAGTGGAGACGGGTATGTCGTGGAAATTCTTGAGTTGCAGCAAGGGTGTGAAGGACCCTTTGGAAGTTCCAGAGATTAGGTGTGATTAGCCTCGAGACGCCTCAGCGAAATGGGCCTCATCTCGCCTGGAGGGCAGAACCTCCTGGATTTTCTCGAGTTGCGGCAGGTGCTCTCGACTTACGACAGGGACCTCAGGGACCCGCTCTGGTGGCCTCAGGAAAGGCCAGTCCCCATGCGATTTGCTCGGGGGCCGCTCGGGATTCCTCTCCCATCGATGCCGGGCCCTAAGACCTTGTGTGGAGTCGGTGTCGGAAACTGAGAATTCCTCTGCAGTGCTGACATCGCTCTTGGGGTACTTCTGAAGTCTCCCCAGGGGAGTGAGTCCTCGTCTCCAGTGGGGTTATGCACGTGAGCTTTCCTCCCAAGCTGTAGCAGCAGTGTCACGCTTACCTTCCCGTGGGTCATAGGATCTATGCATTCCCTCGAGGCTTTCCCATGAGGCTTTCCCACGACCCTTTCCCACCAGGCTTCCAACGAGGCTTTCCCCCAGTGATGTCCCACGTGCCACCGTGGTGTCATTCGATCCTCCGGTTTGAAAGTCGAGGCAGTGCCAGGGAAACAGGCTTCCCTGGAATGACTGAGACATCTGGGGACTCTGTGGAATGGTGGCACTACCCTGGAGTTCCTCTCCCCTTTCCTGTGGAGAGCGCCTCCTCTTGAGATGCCACGGAAATGCCGGGAATTCTTTCCCGACCACGCAGGGGAAGGATCCCTCCTCTCCAGCTGGGAGGCAGAAACGGGACTCCTCTGGATGAGGCGGGGACCTCTCGTGATTCCTCTCGAGTGGAGATGGGTATGTCGGGGAACTTCTTGAGTTGCCAGCAAGGGTGTGAAAGACCCTTTGTAAGTTCCAGAGGTTAGGTGTGATTAGCCTCGAGATGCCTCAGCGGAAATGGGCCTCATCTCGCCTGGAGGGGAGAACCTCCTGGAGTTTCTCGAGTTGCGGCAGGTGCTCTCGACTTACGACGGGGACCTCACGGACCCGCTATGGTGGTCTCAGGAAAGGCCAGTCCCCAAGCGAGTTGCTCGGGGCCTCTCGGGATTCCTCTCCCGTCGATGCCGGGGCCTAAGGCTGCCGGGAGCCAGTGTGAGGAAGCCCGCCCGTGACAAGGTTATGAGGAAGGAAGCTGACATACGCAAGGCGTGCTCAGACTTCAGGGACCTCTCTGGAAATTTTTAAGCATGTACCCCAACAAAAATCTAGCCGGTTTTTGTGCTCTGCTTTTTCACTCTTCTGACCTTTTCTGGAAAAAGTCAATTCAGGGCGTTAGTCTTCTGCATTTGAAAGAGTGTTTCAATCCAAAAACCTCTGATGGCTTTCTAGCCTGCCTGTAGAACTCGTACAGCTGCGCTTGTGATTGTTTGAGGCCTCCTGACCGCAGGAGGCACAGGAAGCTTAAAACATCCTAGGAATGCAGGAGCTTCTGAGGAGTCCAGAATCTTTAGAATAGGACTGATTAAAAGTTTCATTTTTTGGGTCAATGCTTGCTGCCAAATTTTCATATCCTTTATTTTTAGATATAGTTGGTATGTGAAAAACAAGTAGTAGACCTGGTATTAGCAACATTAGATCTTTGAGTTAAGTACCTCTTTGTTATAACCCACTGCACCTTTGTTCTATAGAGATGTAACTTTAGTGCTTTAAGGAGATGCAGATTAAAGAAAAACACTTCAGGGGAAACAAAATTAACATTCATTAAGGAAGAGAGCCAAAAAGTGTTAACAATCCTCTTGGCCAGAAGATAATGTAAATTACCTGAGACCTTTGTATACAAAATGATATACAGAAAGAATCTGGGTTGAGAACACTACATAATTTTGTGTTATCCATTGATCTCCATGTATTATCAAAAGTATAAAAGACCTTCTGATCAATAAAGAGGAGGCCAGGGGCCGGGGGGCCAGTTTCTCGGACCAGCTTCTCGAACTAGTCTCTCAGCCTGGTTTCTTGGGACTCTGGCTCCCCCTGTGTCTTTCTCTCTCTTTCTTCTTCTCTACCTTTCCTTCTCTCTGCTCCTTTACTATAACTTCAGGCTGAATCTCCACCTGGAGTGCGGAGGCTCGCCAGGTCTACTTACTTGGCCTGGCTGTTAAGACCCGCACGAAAGGGAGCTTAAGGCGAGGCCACCCTTAGATATTCAAGCGGCGCGCGGTGGCCCAACGTAGGTGGTGCAAATTCCTTGTCTGGAATTTTATTGGCGCGTCCGCGGTAAACCAAGCTATTCAGCACTCTTCCTCCACTTAATCTTCTTACTACACTATAGTTTCCTAATGTAATCTTACATTAATAAATAAACAAGGTCTTTCCACGCCAACGCCGTCCACCCTTCGAATTCCCTGGATCCACCGGGGCTGGACCCCGGCATAAGACTTTGTGTGGAGTCGGTGCCGGAACCTGAGGATTCCTCTCCAGTGCTGACATGGATCTTGGGGTACTTCTGGAGTCTCCCCAGGGAGTCAGTCCTCGTCTCGAGTGGGGCATGCACGTGCGCTTTCCTCCCGAGCTGTAGTAGCAGTGTCACGCTTCCCTTCGGGGATCAAGGGATCTGTGGCTTTCCCACGAGGCTTTCCCACAGGCTGTCCCATGTGCCACCGTGGTGGAGTCGATCCTCGGCTTGAAAGTCGAGGCAGCGCAGGGAAAACAGGTTTCCCTGGAATGGACTGAGACATCTGGGGACTCTGGGAATGGGGCCTGATCCTGGAGTTCTTCTCGCCTTTCCTGTGGAGAGCGACTCCTCTTGAGATGCAACGGGAACGCTAGGAATTCTTTCCCGACCACGCAGGGAAAGGATCCCTCCTCTCGAGCTAGCAGGCGGAAACGGGGCCACTCTGGATATGGCGGGACTCTCCGATTCCTCTAGAGTGGAGACGGGTACGTCGGGGAACTTCTTGAGTTGCAGCAAGGGTGTGAAAGACCCTTTGGAAGTTCCAGAGTTTAAGTGTGATTACCCCCTACTTGCCTCCGGAAAATGCGTCATCTCGTCTGGAGGGAGAACCTCCTGGATTTTCTCGAGTTGCGGCAGGTGCTCTCGACTTACGAAGGGGCCTCAGGGATCCGTTCTGGTGGCCTCAGGAAGGCCAGTCCCCATGGGAGTTGCTCGGGCCTCTCGGATTCCTCTTCCGTCGATCCTGGGGCCTAAGACCTTGTGTGGACTCAGTGCCGGCAACCTGAGGATTCCTCTCCAGTGCAGACATGGATCTTGGGGTACTTCTGGATTCTCCCCAGGGCAGTCAGTCCTCGTCTCGAGTAGGGGCATGGACGTGCGCTTTCCTCC
>NW_017193050.1:0-9992 GCF_001704415.2 Capra hircus
ACTCACACCACGGTGGCACGTGGACAGGAAAGCCTGGGTGGAAAGCCTCGGGAAAGCCTCGAGGGAAAGCCACAATCCCTTGATCCACGCGAAGGGAAGCGCGACACTGCTGCTACAGCTCGAGAGCACGTGCACGTGCATGCCCCACTCGAGACGAGGACTGACTCCCTGGGGAGACTCCAGAAGTACACCCAAGATCCATGTCAGCACTGGAGAGGAATCCTAAGGTTCCGGCACTGACTCCACACAAGGTCTTAGGCCCGGCATCGACGGGAGAGGAATCCCGAGAGGCCCCCGAGCAACTCGCATGGGGAATGCCTTTCCTGAGGCCACCAAAGCAGGTCCCTGAGGTCCCCGTCGTAAGTCGAGAGCACCTGCCGCAACTCGAGAAAAATCCAAGAGGTTCTCCCCTCCAGGTGAGATGAGGGCCATTTCCGCAGAGGCGTCTCGAGGCTAATCACACCTAACCTCTGGAACTTCCAACGGGTCCTTCACACCCTTGCTGCAAATCAAGAAGTTCCCCGACATACCCGTCTCCACTCGAGACGAAGCACGTGAGTCCCGCCTACATCCAGAGGAGCCCGTTTCCGCCTCCTATCTCGAGAGGAGGGATCCTTTCCATGCGTGGTCGGGAAAGAATTCCCGGCGTTCCCGTCGCATCTAAAGAGGAGGCGCTCTCCACAGGAAAGGCGAGAGGAACTCCAGGGTCGTGCCACCATTCCCAGAGTCCCCCAGATGCCTCAGTCCATTCCAGGGAAACCAGTTTTCCCTGCACTGCCTCGCCTTTCAAGCCGAGGATCGACTCACAACACGGTGGCACGTGGGACAGCCCTGTGGGAAAGCCTCAGGGGGAAAGCGTTTTGGGAAAGCCTCGAGGGAATCCCCAGATCCCTTGTTCCATGCGAAGGGAAGCGTGACATTGCTGCTACAGCTCGGGAGGAAAGGGCACGTGCATGCCCCAACTCTAGACGAGGATTGACTTCCCTGGGGAGATTCCAGAAGTACCCAAAAGATCCATGTCAGCACTGGAGAGGAATCCTCAGGTCCTGGCACCGACTCCACACAAGGTCTTAGGCCCCGGCATCGACGGTAGAGGAAACCCGAGAGGCCCCGAGTAACTCGCAAGGAAATTTCCTTTACCGATGCCACCAGGGCGCGTCCCTGAGGTCCCCGTCGTAAGTCCAGTGCACCTGACACAACTCGAGAAAAATCCAGGAGGTTCTACCCTCCAGGCGAGATGAGGCCCATTTCCGCTGAGCGTCCTGAGGCTAATCACACCTGACCTATGGAAATTCCAAATGATCCTTCACACCTTTACTGCAACTCAAGAAGTTCCCTGACATACCCGTCTCCACTCGAGAGGAAGCACGAGAGTCCCGACCACATCCAGAGGAGCCCCGTTTCCACCTCCTAGCTCGAGAGGAGGGATCCTTTCCCTGCGTGCTCGAGAAAGAATTCCCGGAGTTCTGTCGCAACCCAAGAGGAGGCGCTCTCCACAGGAAAGGCGAGAGGAACTCCGGGGTCATGCCAGCATTCCCAGAGTCCCCCAGATGTCTCAGTCCATTCCAGGGAAACCTGTTTTCTCTGCACTGTTTTGACTTTCAAGCCGAGGATAGACTCACACCACGGTGGCACGTGGACAGCCCTGTGGGAAAGCCTAGTGGGAAAGCCTCGAGGGAATGCCACAGATTCCTTGTTCCACGTGAAGGAAAGGGAGACACTGCGGCTACAGCTCGGGAGGAAATCGCACGTGCATGCCCCCACTCGAGACGAGGACTGACTCCGCTGGGGAGACTCCAGAAGTACCCCAAGATCCATGTCAGAACTGGAGAGGAAACCTCAGGTCTGGCACCGACTCCACACAAGGTCTTAGGCCCCGATATCGACTGGAGAGGAATCCCGAGAGACCCCCGAGAGGGCCCGAGCAACTCGCAAGGGGACTGGCCTTTCCTGAGGCCACCAGAGCGGGTCCCTGAGGTCCCCGTCGTAAGTCGAGAGCACCTGCCGCAACTCGAGAAAATCCAGGAGGTTCTCCCCTCCAGGCGAGATGAGGCCCATTTCCGCTGAGGCGTCTCGAGGCTAATCACACCTAAACTCTGGAACTTCCAAAGGGTCCTTCACACCCTTGCTGCAACTCAAGAAGTTCCCCGACATACCCGTCTCCACTCGAGAGGAAGCACGAGAGTCCCGCCCACATCCAGAGGAGCCCTGTTTCCGCCTAGCTCGAGAGGATTGATCCTTTCATGCGTGGTCGGAAAGAATTCCCGGCGTTCCCGTCGCAACTCAAGAGGAAGCGCTCTCCAGAGGAAAAGCGAGAGGAACTCCAGGTTCGTGCCACCATTCCTAGAGTCCCCAGATGTCTCAGTCCATTTTCAGGGAACCTGTATTCCCTGCACTGCCCTCGACTTTCAAGCGAGGATCGACTCACACCACAGTGGCACGTGGGGCAGCCCTGTGGAAAGCCTCGTGGGAAAGCCTGGAGGAAAGCCACAGATCCCTTGATCCACGCGAAGAAGCGTGACACTGCTGCTAAAACTCGGGAGGAAAGCGCACGTGCATGCCCCCACTCGAGACGAGGACTGACACCCCTGGGGTGACTCCAGAAGTACCCCAAGATCCATGTCAGCACTGGAGAGGAATCCTCAGGTTCCGGCACCGACTCCACACAAGGTCTTAGGCCCCTGCATCAACGGGAGAGGAATCCCGAGAGGCCCCAGAGCAACTCGCATGGACTTGGCCTTTCCTGAGGCCACCAAGTCCCTGAAGTCCCCGTCGTAAGTCGAGAGCACCTGCCGCAACTTGAACATCCAGGAGGTTCTCCCCTCCAGGCGAGATGAGGCCCATTTCCGCTGAGGCGTCTCGAGGCTAATCACACCTAACCTTTGGAACTTCCAAAAGACCCTTCACACCCTTGCTGCAACTCAAGAAGTTCCCCACATACCCGTCTCCACTCGAGAGGAAGCACCAGAGATCCGCCCACATCCAGAGGAGCCCCGTTTCCGCCTCCTATCTCGAGAGGAGGGATCCTTTCCCTGCGTGTTCGGGAAAGAATTCCCGGCGTTCCTGTCGCATCTCAAGAGGAGGCGCTCTCCACAGGAAAGGCGGAGGAACTCCAGGGTCGTGCCACCATTCCCAGAGTCCCCCAGATGTCTCAGTCCATTTCAGGGAAACCTGTTTCCCTGCACTGCCTCGAATTTCTAGCCGAGGATCGACTCACACCACGTGGCACGTGGGACAGCCCTGTGGGAAAGCCTCGTGGGAAAGCCTCGAGGGAAAGCCACAGATCCCTTGATCCACGCGAAGGGAAGCGTGCACTGCTGCTACAGCTCGGGAGAAAGTGCACGTTCATGCCCCCACACAAGACGACGACTAACTCCCCTGGGAGACTCCAGAAGTACCCCAAGATCCATGTCAGCACTGGAGAGGAAACCTCAGGTTCCGGCACCGACTCCACACAGGTCTTAGGCCCGGCATCGACGGGAGAGGAATCTCCGAGAGGGCCCCGAGCAACTTGCATGGGACTGGCCTTTCCTGAGGCCACCAGAGCGGGTCCCTGAGGTCCCCGTAGTAAGTCAAGAGCACCTGCCGCAACTCGAGAAAATCCAGGACGTTCTCCCCTCCAGGCGAGATGAGGCCCTTTTCCTCTGAGGCGTCTCGAGGCTAACCATACCTAACATCTGGAACTTCCAAAGGGTCCTTCACCCTTGCTGCAACTCAAGAAGTTCTCCGACATACCTGACTCCACTCGAGAAGGAGCACGAGAATCCCGCCCACATCCAGAGGAGCCCCGTTTTTCTACACCTCGAGGTCAGGTATCCTTTCCCTGCATGTTCGGGAAAGAATTCCCGGTGTTCCCGTCGCATCTCATGAGGAGGCGCTCTCCACAGGAAAAGGCGGAGGAACTCCAGGGTCGTGCCACCATTCCAAGAGTCCCCCAGATATCTCAGTCTGCCGGGTCCAGCCCCGCTGGATCCAGGGAATTCGACGGATGGACGCGTTGTCGTGGAAAGTCTTTTTTATTTATTAATGTAAGATTAGATTAAGAAATTATAGTAGTAAGAAGATTAACTGGAGGAAAAGGGGCTGAATAGCTTGGTTTACGTGGAAGACCAATAAAAATTCCAGACAAGGAATTTTCACCATCTACGTTGGGCCACCAGCCCCTGCTTGAATATCTAAGGGTGCCTCGCCTTAAGCTCCCTTTCGTGCAGGTCTTAACAGCCAGGCAAGTAAGTAGACCTGCGAGCCTCCGCGCCCCTGGTGGAGATTCAGCCTGAAGTTAAAGTAAAAAGCAGAGAGAAGGAAAGGAGAGAAGAAGAAAGAAGAGAAAAAGACACGGGGGAGCCTGAGTCCCAAGAAACCAGGCCGAGAGACTAGTTCGAGAAACTGGTCCGAGAAACTGGCCCCATCCTTTATTGTTCATAAAGCCTTTTATACTTTTGATAAAACATGGAGTTCAATGGGGTAACACAAAATTATGTAGCGTTCGCACCCCAGACTCTTTCTGTACATCATTTTGTATACAAAAGGTCTCTGTGATTTACATTATCTTCTGGCCAAGAGGCTTGTTAAACACTTTTTGGCTCTCTTCCTTAATGAATGTTTAATTTTGTTTCCTCTGAAGTGTTTTTCTTTAATCTGCATTTCCTTAAAGCATTAAAGTTACATCTCTATAGAACAAAGGTGCAGTGGTTATAACAAAGAACGTACTTAACTCAAAGATCTAATGTTGCTAATACCAGGTCTACTACTTGTTTTTTTAATATACCAACTCTATCTAAAAATAAAGGATATGAAAAATTTAGCAGCAAGCATTGACCCAAAAAATGAAACTTTTAATCAGTCCTATTATAAAGATTTTGACTCCTCGGATGCCCCTACATTCCTAGGATGCTTTAAGTTCCTGTGCCTCCTGGGGAAAAGGGCCCTCAAACAATCACATGCCCAGCTGTACGAGTCCTGCAGGCAGGCTAGAAAGCATTCAGAGGGGTTTTGGATTGAAACACTCTTTCAAATGCAGAAGACTAAAGCCCTGAATTGACTTTTTCCAGAAAATGTCAGAAGAGTGGAAAAGCAGAGAAAAAAGCCGGCAGATTTTTGTTGGGGTACGTGCATAGGAACTTCCAGAGGGGTCCCTGAAGTCTGAACACACCATGCCTATGTCAGCTTTCTTCCTCATGACGTTATCACGGGCGGGAGTCCTCATACTGGCTCCCAGCATCAGTCCAATTCAGAGGAACCTGTTTTCCCTGCACTGCCTCGTCTTTCACGCTGAGGATCAACTCACACCACGGTGGCACGAGGAAAGCCCTGTGAGAAAGCCTCGTGGGAAAGCCTCCAGGGAAAGCCACAGATCCCTTGATCCACACGACGGGAAGCGTGACCCTGCTGCTACAGCTCGGAGGAAAGCACACGTGCGTGCCCTCACTTGAGAGGAGGATTGACTCTCCAGGTGAGACTCCAGAAGAACCCCAATATCCATGTCAGCACTGCTGAGGAAACCTCAGTTCCGGCCCGAATCCACACAAGTTGTTCGGCCCGGGCATCAACAGGAGAGTTATCAAGAGAAGCCCCCAGCATCTGGCATGGGGACTGGACTTTGATGAAGTCACCAGAGCGGGTCCCTGAGGTCCCCGTCGTAAGTCGGGAGCACCTGCCGCAACTCGAGAAAATCCAGGAGGTTCTCCCCTCCAGGCGAGATGAGGCCCATTTCCAATGAGGTGTCTCGAGGCTAATTACATCTAATCTCTGGAACTTCCAAAGGGTCCTTCACACCCTTGCTGCAACTCAAGAAGTTCCCCGACATTCCCATCTCCACTCGAGAGGAAACACGAGGGTCCTGCCCACATCCAGAGTAGCCCCGTTTCATCCTCCTAGCTAGAGATGAGGGGATCCTTTCCCTGCTTGGTCGCGGAAAGAACTTCCGGCATTCCCGTCGCATCTCAGGTGGAGGCGCTGTCCACAGGAAGGGAGAGAGGAACTCCATGGTCGTGCCACCATTCCAAGCGTCCCCAGATGTCTCAGTCCATTCCAGAGGATCTTGTTTTTACAGAGTGCTTAAACTTTCATGCGAGGATCGCCTCACACCACGGTGGCACGGGGACAGCCCTGTGGGAAAGCCTCGTGGGAAATCCTCTAGGAAAAGCCTAGAGGAAAAGCCACAGATCCATTGATCACGCGACGGGAAGCATGACACTGCTGCTACAGCTCGGGAGGAAAGAGCATGCACATGCCCCACTCGAGACGAGGACTGATTCCCCTTGGGAGACTTCAGAAGTATCCCAAAAACATGTCAGCACTGGAGAGGAATACTCAGGTTCTGGCCCACTCCACGAAGGTCTTGGGCCCCGGCATCTACCGGTGAGGAATCCCGAGAGGCCCTCTAGCAACTCGCATGGGGACTGGTCTTCCTAAGGCCAACAGAACGGGTCCCTGAGGTCCCCGTCGTAAGTCGAGAGCACCTGCCACAACTCGAGAAAATGAAGGAGATTCTCCCCTTCAGGCGAGATGAGGCCCATTTCCACTGAGACGTCTCGAGGCTAATCACACCTAACCTCTGGAACTTCCAAAGGGTCCTTCACACCCTTGTTGCAACTCAAGAAGATCCAGAAGAGACCCGTCGCCACTACATAGGAATCACCAGGGTACCACCCACATCCAGAGGAGCCCCAATTCCCCCTCCTAGCTCAATGTGCAGGGATGCTTTCCCTGATTGGCCGGGAAAGAATTCCTGTCGTACCTGTCGCCATCTCAAGAGGAGGCACACGCTCCACAAGAAAGGTGAGAGGAAACTCCAGGTCGTTCCACCATTCAAGAGTCCCCCAGATGACTCAGTCCTTTCCAGAGGAACTTGTTTACCCTGCACTGCCTCGACGTTCACGCGGAGACCGACTCACACGATGGGGCACGTGGGACAGCCCTGTGGGAAAGCCTCGTGGAAAGCCACTGGGAAAGCCTCGAGGAAAACAAGAAACCCTTGATCAACCCAACGGGAAAATTGACTCTGCTCCTAATGCTCGGGAGAAAAGCGCACGTGCATGCCCCCCATTGGAGACGAAGATGACTCCCCTGTGGAGACTCCAGTAGTACCCCAAGATCCATTTCAGCACTGGAGAGGAAACCTCAGGTTCGGGCACCGATTCCAAAAAAAGGTCTTAGGCCCCGTCATAGACCGAGAGGAATCCCGAGAGGCCCCTTAGCAACTCGCAAGTCGACTGGCATTACCTGAGCGGACCAGAGCGGGGTTACATAAGTCCCGTCGTAACTGGAGAGCACCTGCTGAAACTCGAGAAAACCCAGGAGGTTCTCCCCTGCAGTCGAGATGAGGCCCATTTCCGCTGAGACGTCTCGAGTCTAATCACACCTAACCTCTGGAACTTCCAAAGGGTCCTTCACACCCTTGCTGCAACTCAAGAAGATCCCCTACATACTCTCTCCACTCGAGAGGAAGAACGAGAGTCCCGCCCACATACAGAGGAGCCCCGTTTCCGCCTCCTAGCTCGAGAGGAGATCCTTTCCCTGCATGTCAGGAAAGAACTCCCGGCGTTCCGTCTCATCTCAAGAGGAGGCGCTCTCCACAGGAAAGGCGAGAGGAACTCCAGGGTCGTGCCACCATTCCCAGAGTCCCCCAGATGTCTCAGTCCATTCCAGGGAAACCTGTTTTCCTGCACTGCTCGACTTTCAAGCGAGGATCGACTCACACACGGTGGCACGTGGGGACAGCCCCTGTGGGAAAGCCTCGTGGGAAAGCTCCTGGGAAAGCCTCGGGAAAGCCACAGATCCCTTGATCCAAGGGAAGGAAGCGTGACAGTTCTGCTACAGCTCGGAGGAAAGCGAACGTGCATGCCCCCACTCGAGACGAGGACTGACTCCCCTGGGGAGACTCCAGAAGTACCGTAAGATGCATGTCAGCACTGGAGAGGAATCCTCAGGTTCCGCACCGACTCCACACAAGGTCTTAGGCCCGGCGTCGAAGGAGAGGAATCCCGAGAGGCCCCCGAGCAACTCGCATGGGGACTGGCCTTTCCTGAGGCCACCAGAGCGGGTCCCTGGTCCCCGTCGTAAGTCAAGAGCACCTGCCGAAACTCGAGAAAATCCAGAGGTTCTCCCCTCCAGCGAGATGAGGCCCATTTCCGCTCAGGCGTCTCGAGGCTAATCACACCTAACCCTGGAACTTCCAAAGGGTCCTTCACACCCTTGCTACAACTCAAGAAGTTCCCCAACATACCTGACTCCACTCGAGAGAAGCACGAGAGTCCCGCCCACATCCAGAGGAGCCCGTTTCCGCCTCGTACCTCGCGGTCAGGTATCCTTTCCCTGTATGTTCCGGAAAGAATTCCCGGTGTTCCCGTCGCATCTCAAGAGGAGGCGCTCTCCACAGGAAAGGCGAGAGAAACTCCAGTGTCGTGCCATCATTCCAAGAGTCCCCCAGATATCTCAGGGTCCAGCCCCGCTGGATCCAGGGAATTCGATGGATGGACGCGTTGACGTGGAAAGTCTTGTGTATTTTTAATGTAAGATGAGATTAAGAAATTATAGGTAGTAGAAGATTAACTGGAGGAAAAAGGCTGAATAGCTAGGTTTACGCGGAAGGCCAATAAAATTCCCGACAAGAATTTTTCTGCGGACTCTGGAATGGTGGCACGACCCTCGAGTTCCTCTTGCCTTTCCTGTGGAGAGCGCCTCCTCTTGAGATGCGGGAACGCCGGGAATTCTTTCCCGACCACGCAGGGAAAGGATCCCTCCTCTCGAGCTAGGAGGCGGAAACGGGGCTCCTCTGGATGTGGGCGGGACTCTCGTGCTTCCTCTCGAGTGGAACGGGTATGTCGGGGAACTTCTTGAGTTGCAGCAAGGTGTGAAGGACCCTTTGGAAGTTCCAGAGGTTAGGTGTGATTAGCCTCGAGACGCCTCAGCGGAAATGGGCCTCATCTCGCCTGGAGGGGAGAACCTCCTGGATTTTCTCGAGTTGCGGCAGGTGCTTTCGACTTACGACGGGGACCTCAGGGACCCGCTCTGGTGGCCTCAGGAAAGGCCAGTCCCCATGCAAGTTGCTCGGGGGCCTCTCGGGATCCTCTACCCTCGATGCCGGGCCTAAGATCTTGTGTGGAGTCGGTGCCGGAACCTGAGGATTCCTCTCCAGTGCTGACATGGATCTTGGGGTACTTCTGGAGTCTCCCCAGGGGAGTCAGTCCTCCTCTCGAGTGGGGGCATGCACGTGCGCTTTCCTCCCGAGCTGTAGCAGCAGTCTCACGCTTCCCTTCGCGTATATCAAGGGGATCTGTGGCTTTCCCTCGAGGCTATCCCACCAGGCTTTCCCACGAGGCTTTCCCACAGGCGTCCCACGTGCCACCGTTAGTGTGAGTTGATTCTCGGCTTGAAAGTCGAGCAGTGAAGGGAAAACAGGTTTCCCTGGACTGGACTGAGACATCTGGGGGACTCTGGGAATGGTGGCACGACCCTGGAGTTCCTCTCGCCTTTCCTGTGGAGAGCGCCTCCTCTTGAGATGCGACGGGAACGCCGGGAATTCTTTCCCGACCAGGCAGGGAAAGGATCCCTCGTCTCAAGCTATGAGGCGGAAACGGGGCTCCTCTGGATTGGGCGGGACTCTGGTGTTTCCTCTCGAGTGGAGACGGGTATGTTGGGAACTTCTTGAGTTGCAGCAAGGGTGTGAATGACACTTGAAGTTCCAGAGGGTAGATGTGATTAGCCTCGAGGTGCCTCAGCGGAAAATGGGCCTCATCTCGCCTGGAGGGGTTAGAACCTCTGGATTTTCGACTTGCGGCAGGTGATCTCGACTTACGACTGGGACCTCAGGGACCCGCTCTGGTGGCCTCAGGAAAGGCCAGTCCCCATGTGAGTTGCTCGGGGGCCTCTCGGGATTCCCTTCCGTCGATACCGGGGCCTAAGACATTGTGTGGAGGCGGGCCGGAACCTGAGGATTCCTCTCTAGTGCTGACATGGATCTTCGGGTACTTCTGGAGTCTCCCCAGAGA
>NW_017193051.1:0-31720 GCF_001704415.2 Capra hircus
AAGCTTACTTGAACAGTTCTATAAAAGACCTACAATACCTTCTAAAACTAATACCAAAAAAAAAGATGTCTTTTCCATTATAGGGGACTGCAATGCAAAAGTAGGAAGTCAAGAAACACCTAGAGTAACAGGTAAACTTGGCCTTGGAGTATAGAATGAAGCAGGCAAAGGTTAATAGAGTTCTGCCAAGAGAACACACTGGTTATAGCAAACACCCTCTTCCAACAACACAAGAAAAAGACTCTACACATGGACATCATGGTCAACATCAAAATCAGACTGATATATTCTTTGCAGCAAAAGATGCAAAGCTCTATGCAGTCAGCAAAAACAAGACTGGGAGCTGACTGTGGCTCAGATTATGAACTCCTTATTGCCAAATTCAGACTTAAAATTGAAGAATTGGGGAAAACCACTAGACCATCAGGTATGACCAAATCAAATCACTTACGACTATACAGTGGAAGTGAGAAACAGATTAAATGGACTAGATGTGATAGACAGTGCCTGATGAACTATGGATGGAGGTTCGTGACATTGTACAGGAGACAAATCAAGACCATCCCCAAGAAAAAGAAATGCAATAGTGCAAAATGGCTGTGAAAAAAGGGAAGTGAAAAGCAAAGAGAAAAAGAAAAATACACCCATTTGAATGGAGAGTTTCAAAGAACAGCAAGGAGAGACAAGAAAGCATTCTTCAGTGATCAGTGCAAAGATATAGAGGAAAAAATAGAATGGGAAAGACTAGAGATCTCTTCAAGAAAATTAAAGATACCAAGGGAACACTTCATGCAAAGATGGGCTCAGTAAGGACAGAAATTGTAGGGACCTAATAGAAGTAGAAGATATTACGAAGAGGTGGCAAAGAATACACAGAACTATACAAAAAAGATCTTCATGATGTTGTAATCACTCACCTAGAGCCAGACATCCTGTGATGTCAAATGGGCCTGAGGAAGCATCACTATGAACAAAGCTGGTGGAGGTGATGGAATTCCAGTTGAGTTAATTCAAATCCTAAAAGATGACGTTTTGAAAGTGCTGCACTCAATATGCCAGCAAATTTGGAAAACTCAGCAGTAGCCACAAGACTGGAAAAGGTCAGTTTCCATTCCAGTCCCAAAGAAAGGCAATGCCAAAGAATGCTCAAAACTACCACACAATTGCACTCATCTCACACACTAGTAAAGTAATTCTCAAATTCTCCAAGCCAGGCTTCAGCAATACGTGAACTGTGAACATCCAGATGTTCAAGCTGGTTTTAGAAAAGGCAGAGGAACCAGAGATGAAATTGGCCAACATCCGCTGGATCATGGAAACAGCAAGAGAGTTCCAGAAAAACATGTATTTCTGCTTTATTGACTATGCCAAAGCCTCTGACTGTGTGGATCACAATAAACTGTGGATAATTCTGAATGGAATTAGGAATACCAGACCACCTCTCCTGCCTCTTGTGAAATGTGTATGCATGTCAGGAAGCAACAGTTAGAACAAGACATGGAACAACAGACTGGTTCCAAATAGGAAAAAGGAGTACATCAAGGCTATATATTGTCACCCTGCTTATTTAACTTATATGCAGAGTACTTCATGAGAAACGCTGGACTGGAGGAAGCACAAGCTGGAATTGAGATTGCCGGGAGAAATATCAGTAACCTCAGATATGCAGATGACAGCACCCTTGTGGCAGAAAGTGAAGAAGAACTAAAGAGCCTCTTGATAAGAGTGAAAGAGGAGAGTGAAAAAGTTGGCGTAAAGCTCAACATTCAGAAAATGATGATCATGGCATCTGGTTCCATCACTTCATTGGAAATAGATGGAGAAAATAGTGGCTGACTTTATTTTGAGGGGCTCAAAAATCACTGCAGATGGTGATTGCAGACATGATATTAAAATATGCTTACTCTCTGGAAGGAAAGTTATGACCAACCTAGACTGCATATTGAAAAGCAAAGACATTACTTTGTCAACAAAGGTCCCTCTAGTCAAGGCTAAGGTTTTTCTAGTGTCATGTATGGATGTGACAGTTGGACTATGAAGAAAGCTGAGCGCTCAATAATTGATGCTTTTAAACTGTGGTGTTGGAGAAGACTCTTGAGGGTCACTTGGACTTAAAGGAGATCCAACTAGTCCATTTAAAAGGAAATCATTCCTGAATATTCATTGGAGGGACTGATATTGAAGCTGAAACACCAATACTTTGGCAACCTGATGAGAAGAGCTGACTCATTGGAAAAAAAAGAAAAAAAAAAAACCCTGATGCTGGAAATTATTGGAGGCAGGAGGAGAAGGGGACGTCAGAGGATGAGATTGTTGGATGGCATCACTGACTCAATGGTTTGGGTAGACTCTGGGAGTTGGTGATGGACATGGAGGCCTGGGAGTGCTACAGTTTTATGGGGTCACAAAAGAGTTGGACACCACTGAGCCTATTGAATTGAACTGAACTGAACATGGAAAATACTTTCTTAAATTACAAGAAGGTAAAACACACCACACACACACACAAAGAAATGTAAATGGAGCAACAGAAAACCTAAAGCCTAATTACTCTTCCTCAAAATAATTAGGACATTTCTCCAAAAAAATGGAATTATTATAATTTGGAAAAACCTAAAGAATAAGAATGAGCTTTTCAAAATAAACATTTGAGTATACATTCCCCAAGTTCAGCAAGTTTGCTAGAAGTTTAAGTAATCTCAACCTTCCCAGAAAGTAGAAAAATCCTAATAATGACAAATATGTACAATATGAGCCAAACTTTCAAAATCCAATTGGAGATATCTAACATCAAAGTAATAAATACTTTTGAAAATATTAAAAAAGAAGAAGAAAATTAAAAAAGAATAAACTATTCAAAACGTGTCACAAGAAAAAATGATATAACAGGAGGATACAGATCTTATCTTTGGAAAGAATAACTAATGAAACAATTACCAAATCTATCAAAAGATTTCAGAAAACCACAGACAGGAAAAGAGACAAGAGAGAGGAAAGGCAAAGAGCAGAGTAGAGGTAAGGAGGAGAAATAATTTACATAAAAAACATGGGAATGAGAATATCATCAGACCTTTGAAAAATAATATTCCCTTTTAGCAGAAAATAGAGCACAACATTCTCAAAATTCTGCTGAAGGATATTTCTCAGTTGGAATTTTGTAGTTAGTTAAATATTCATAAAATATTAACACAAAATTTGACCTTTTCAAGTACTCAAAATAATCACCCCCCTCTGCCATGTATCACTTTTTAGGAAGTTGCGTAATTTTTTTATTCCATTTAAACAAGTGTTTAGGCAATAAAGGAATGAATACAAGAGAGAAATGAAGGAAATTTGTAGAATGCCATGAAAGATGACATAAAAGGAATCCTCAGGACCATGTCCACCCAGAAAGCCCAAAAGTTAAACAAAAAAGCAGAGAGCCAGGTAATATTTTGACCAGGATGGCAGAGACTCCTATGAGATGGCCAGGCTGTTAGGATTTTTCTAACACCCAATAGAATTAAAGAAAAGACTAAAGAATATTAAGCAAAGATAT
Source organism: Capra hircus (assembly GCF_001704415.2). NCBI lineage: Eukaryota > Metazoa > Chordata > Mammalia > Artiodactyla > Bovidae > Capra > Capra hircus. The sequence goes on from NW_017193051.1 coordinate 3,539, forward strand.
ATAGCAAAAAATATGAAGTAATTATTGTTGTAGATAGGACATTTGAGTGTACAAACTTGGGTGTGCATCAGAATCACCTGAGTTTATTAAACCACACAGATAACTAGATCATTGCCTTCCACGTCACACACACACTAAAAAAAAAAGAAAAGCCTGCCCAAGATTTTTACCTACCTCTAAGTGGGCATATGAGGCTTCTTCTGGGAGTACCAATGATATGCTGAGATAAGAAGCAATTTCACAGCATGAGGAATAGTTGTTTCTGGAATGCTGTTGACAGGAACGGAATACATATAGAAAGGCTTAAGTCCTTCCTCCTTATAGTTTTACTGTCCTCCTGTAGTACATAAGGCTAAAAGTTAGATATTCAAGTAAATTCATAGAATATTAAATTATCTAAATGTGAAACTATGATGGATTCAAAAAATTCATGTAAGAATGATCCTTCCAAACTCAAAGCTTTTAAAAATGGGGTTTCTCTAATGAGATATGTGTCATTTTCGATTCAGAGATTAAAATTTAGAGGTAGAATAAAGAAAAGAATTGTTTTAATTCAGCTGTTTTTAACATTGTGTCCAAAATAACACTATCATTGTATACCTTTCCCCCTACAAAAAAAAAAGAAAAAGAAAAATTATTTCTCTCTCACTAAAAAAAGCCTCCTGGAGAACAGCGTAATTTAACAGTTCTATGGAAATCAGCCTCCTACTTTTCTTTTTCACCATCCTATTGTTTACCATCTTGGAAATTCTTTCCCTTCCACAGATAACCAAGGAAGCTCTATCTGTTATATATGCATGTGTGACTTAAAGGACAGGAAGAAGAAAGTAGGAAAGCACAATAGTTTCATGTGGCTTTCCAAAAACCCTCACACACTTCTGCTTAGGTCTAATGAGTCAGAATGTTGTCAAAAGTTATACTCTGCAAGCAAGGTTGAGGAATGCCATCTTTTAGGGAGCTTATTCAATTCCTAAAATAAATTCTGCATTCTATAATTAAGGAATGATGAGTGTAATGTTATTTGGTGATAAGTGGCAGGTTAATCCCAGGAAGCTAATGCATTAAGTTTCAGGTATTTTGTATTTTGCAAAAGCTATAATTGAAGAACAACATTATTAATTTTAAAATAATAAATATTAATTATGAAATATTGTATAGTATTAAAAATGGCTCATTATATGAAATTTCATTCCATTTGAGTTTTGAAGGATGAATAGTAATCAGCCAGGAAATAAACTGTGAAAAATTCTTAAAAAGGTGGGAATACCAGACCACCTTAATGTGCCTTCTGAGAAACCTGTATTCAGGTCAAGAAGCAATAGTTACAATTGCACATGGAAAAACAGACTGCTTCTAAATTGGGAAAGGAGTACTTCAAGGCTGTATGTTGTCACCCTGCTTATTTAACTTATATGTATATTGCATCATGTGAAATGCCAGGCTGGATGAAGCACAAGCTGGAATGAAGATTGCAGGGAGAATTTCAATAACCTCAGATACGCAGGCAAGACCACCCTTATGGCAGAAAGCAGAGGAACTAAAGAGCCTCTTGATGACGATGAAAGCAGAGACTGAAAAAAGCTGGCTTAAAACTCAACATTCAAAAAACTAAGAACATGGAATCTGGTTCCATCACTTCATGGCAAATAGATGGGGAAACAATGGAAACAGTGACAGACTGTATTTTCTTGGGGTCCAAAATCACTGCAGATGGTGACTTCAGTCATGAAATTAAAAGATGCTTGTTCCTTCAAAGAAAAGCAATGACAAGCCTAGACAGCATAGTTAAAACAGAGAAATTACTTTGCTCACAAAGGTCTGTATAGTCAAAGCTATGGTTTTTACAGTAGTCATGTATGGGTGTGAGAGTTGGACCATAAAAAGGCTGAGCACTAAAGAATTGATTCTTTTGAACTGTGGTGTTTGGAGAAGACTCTTGAGAGTCCTTTGGACTGCAGTGAAATCAAGCCAGTCAATCCTAAAGGAAATCAGTCCTGAATGTTCACTGGAAAGACTGATGCTGAAGCTGAGGCTCCAATACTTTGGCCACCTGACGTGAACACCCGACTTATTAGAAAAAACCCCAATGCTGGGAAAGATTGAAGGCAGGAGGAGAAGAGGATGACAGAGAATGAAGTGGTTGTATGGCATCCCTGACTCAATGGACATGAGTTTGTGCAATCTCCTGGAGATGGTAACGGACAGGGAAGCCTAGTGTGCTGCAGTCCATGGGGTTTTAAAGAGTAGAACGTGACTGAGCAACTGAACAACAACAAAGAAACAGTTTAGGAGGGAAAGAGGAGTTTCAGGAGAGAGAAACACACCTGGAAAGTACTGGAAGATGCTGGAAACACAAATAATGAATTATTTTTGTGGGAAAATAATAATAATTGCTTTGCCTAGGAATTTAGAAGTATACACAATCTCCTCCTCTATGGCATTTGAAAATGGTAGATATAAGACTAGCAAGACAAAATAACACTTTATTATTAGCTGTGGATTTTACCTCCAAAGCATAAGATAAAATTCCTTAAGCTAGGTTGAATCCTCTTTAGAGCACCTTCATCTCAGTCTCCTTGAGAACAATATGACAAAGCTCTAAGCATCTTGCCTGTGTGCCGTGCTCAGTCACTTCAGTCAAGTCCGATTCTTTTGTGATCCCGTGGACTACAATCCCCTGGGCTCCTTTGTCCATGGGATTCTACAGGCAAGATACTGGAGTGAGCTGCCATACCCTCCTCTAGAGGATCTCCTGAACCCAGAAATGGAACTGACCCAGGGATCGAACTCACGACTCCTCTGTCTCCTTCATTGAACGCAGATTTTTTTACGCACTGAGACACCTGGGAAACCCCTCTAAATATCTTCCTTACATAAACTCCCAAACCTAAGGCTCAAGCCAAGCAACTCTAATGCAAGAAAATATAAAAGTGGATCAGCATACTCATCTTCAAACATCAAAAGGAGAAGAATACAACTAGAAGGGAATACTTTTCTTGGCCCACTGCCCAAGTAAGGCCAGGATAGTGCAGCTCTTGTGTACAAACTGTCTTCATGTTGAATGCCCAGCCAAGGATGCTTGGCAGGCTCTAAACCTTATACTTGATATGGAATACTTTAAATGATAAATAATAAATAATTATTATTTATAATAATTCTTTTAAGGTAAGTAGATTTACAGGCTTCCCAGGTGGTGTTAGGAGTAAAAAACTTGCTTAACAATGCAGAAGAGGGAAGAAACGTGAGTTTAATCCTGGATTGGGAAGCTCCCCTGGAAAAGGGCATGGTAACCCACTCCTTCAGAGGAGCCTGGCAGACTTTGATCCATGGGGGTCACAAAGAGTCAGACACGACTGAAGTGACTTAGCACACACACACAAACACAGGTAGATTTACATACAAGATGTTCAACAACTTTCCCAGGTCACCCTGATCACATTGGTTGAGCCAGCTTGTAAAATCAAGGAGCTTGAGTCCAGAACACTCATTCCTTCCTCTTATGCTACTCTGTTTCCTTGATAGAACATTCTTATTACTGTTCTATTACTTGACCTTCACAGCAATACTGTGAGAAATGCAAAGAAGGTATGATAATTATTTTATTATTTTTGCTGAGAAAAGTGAGATTGGGGTTCACTCAATGTACACAACTGTTAAGTGCCAGAACGGTGTGACTTAATGTCTTATGATTTCAAATCCAATTTTCTTTCTGCTTTACAGCTGATTAATATTTGTATAGTCACTGCCACTTTCTGTTCTTAACTCATTTGTGAAAAGTGAAAATGAAGTCACTTAGTCATGTTCGAGTTTTTGCGACCCCTTGGACTATAGCCTACCAGGCTCCACTTTCATGGGATTCTCCAGGCAAGAGTACTGGAGTGGGTTGCCATTTCCCTTCTCCATTTGTAGGCATATGTAGGCAGCTTTAATTCAGGCTTATTATTCTCCTATTATTCATAGGAGAATAATACAATGCATTGTCTTGACATCTCAGTCCACCTATTGGAGTTGGATAGTAATTCTTTCTGAAAAATTTATTTTGCAAATTACATTTTGTTGACAAATACAGGTACTCTGAAAATGGTAGGATTATCTGAGTCTTTACCAAATCACATGAATTACTTCCCACATCTCTGTGAATGTGTGCAGAGTCAGGCTTAACTCACTTTTAATATCAGGGTGAAAGGTTGTTGTTTAACCATGAAAGACACCAGGATTCTTGGCCTCCGGAGAAGAATTCAATTCGGGGCCAGAGATGAGGCATGATTGCTCAGAGTTTTTGTGTCACTTCAGTTCAGTTCAGTCTCTCAGTCGTGTCCGACACTTCACGACCCCATGAATCGTACCACACCAGGCCTCCCTGTCCATCACCAACTCCCAGAGTTCACTCAGACTCATGTCCATCGAGTCAGTGATGTCATCCAGCCATCTCATCCTCTGTCGTCCCCTTCTCCTCCTGCCCCCAATCCCTCCCAGCATCAGAGTCTTTTCCAATGAGTCAACTCTTTGTATGAGGTGGCCAAAATACTGGAGTTTCAGCTTTAGCATCATTCCTTCCAAAGAAATCCCAGGACTGATCTCTTTCAGAATGGACTGGTTGGATCTCCTTGCAGTCCAAGGGCCTCTCAAGCATCTTCTCCAACACCACAGTTCAAAAGCATCAATTCTTCTGCACTCAGCTTTCTTCACAGTCCAAATCTCACATCCATACCTGACCACTGGGAAAACCATAGCGTTGACTACACAGATCTTTGTTGACAAAGTAATGTCTCTGCTTTTTAATAAGCTATCTAGGTTGGTCATAACTTTCCTTCCAAGGAGTAAGCATCTTTTAATTTCATGGCTGCAGTCACCGTCTGCACTGATTTTGGAGCCCCCAAAAAATAAATTCAGCCATTCTTTCCACTGTTTCCCCATCTATTTCCCATGAAGTGATGGGACCAGATGCCATGATCTTTGCTTTCTGAATGTTGAATTTTAAGCCAGCTATTTCACTCTCTTCTTTAAGTTTCATCAAGAAGCTTTTTAACTCCTCTTCACTTTCTGCCATAAAGGTGATGTCATCTGCATATCTCAGGTTATTGATATATCTCCCGGCAATCTTGATTCCAGCTTGTGCATCTTCCAGCCCAGCATTTCTTATGATGTACTCTAAATAGAAGTTAAATAAGCAGGATGACAATATACAGCCTTGATGTACTCTTTTCCTATTTGGAACCAGTCTCTGGTTCCATGGTCAGTTCTAACTGTTGCTTCCTGACCTGCATACAGGTTTCTTAAGGGGCAGGTAGGGTGGTCCGGTATTCGCATTGCTTTGAGAATTTTCCACATTTTTTTGTGATCCACACAGTCAAAGGCTTTGGCATAGTCAATAAAGAAGAAATAGATGTTTTTTCTGGAACTCTCTTACTGTTTCCATGATCCAGCGGATGTTGGCAATTTGATCTCTGGTTCCTCTGCCTTTTCTAAAACTAGTTTGAACATCAGGAAGTTCATGGTTCATGTATTGCTGAAGCCTGGCATGGAAAATTTTGAGCATTACTTTACTAGCGTGTGAGATGAGTGCAATTGTGTGGTAGTTTGAGCATTCTTTGGCATTGTCTTTCTTTGGGATTGGAATGCAAACTGACCTTTTCCAGTCTTGTGGCTACTGCTGAGTTTTCCAAATTTGCTGGCATATTGAGTGCAGCATTTTTACATTATCATCTTTCAGGATTTGAAGCAGCTCAAATGGAATTCCATCACCTCCACTAGCTTTGTTCATAGTGATACTTTCTAAGGCCCACTTGATTTCACATTCCAGGATGTCTGGCTCTAGGAGAGTGATCACACCATCGTGATTATCTGGGTCATGAAGATCATTTTTGTACAGCTTTTCTGTGTATTCTTGCCACCTCTTCTTAATATCTTCTGCTTCTATTAGGTCCCTACCATTTCAGTCCTATCATTTTGCCTCTTCATAGTGTTCATGGGGTTCTCAAGGCAAGAATACTGAAGCAGTTTGCCATTCCCTTCTCCAGTGGACCACATTCTGTCAGACCTCTCCACCATGACCTGCTCATCTTGGGTGGCCCCACATGGCATGGCTTAGTTTTATTGAGTTAGATGTGGCTGTGGTCCGTGTGATCAGATTGGCTAGTCTTCTGTGATTATGGTTTCAGTGCGTCTGCCCTCTGATTCCCTCTTGCAACACCTACCATCTTACTTGGGTTTCTCCTACCTTAGACATGGGGCATCTCTTCTCGCTGCCTCAGCAAAGTGTAGCCGCTGCTCCTTACCTTGGATGAGGGGTATCTCCTCATGGTCGGACCATGCAGAAAGGCACCAGCTGCGATGGACAGTGCACAAGCATGGCTGAGAGGAGCTACCCCAGGTCTGAGGTCGGGGCGGTGGCCGAGAAGAGTAACCCCACATCCAAGGAGCAGCTACTGTGAGGGTGCAGGAGGGCTGAGAGTAGCTACTCCACATTCAAGGTCAGGAGGCACTGCCATGAGAAAACTAAGGAATGTTGAGGAGAAAAAAAAAAGTTTGTCCTTTTCTCCTCATTGAGTGTTCCAAACCCCTCTCTCCTTGGGTACCCTGGACTTCTTATCCACTTGCCTAAGAACTGACTACTCTTTAGTTATGTGTGAATTGTTCATTCAGCCTGTGAAGCCTGAAACAACGTTATGGGAGAAAATGATTTCAGACATGTGGGACATTATTTATGTGAAGCTGTATTTTGTAGGTTGAGATAAAAAACTTAAAATTAAACAGAAGAGTTATGGCAGATAGATTCAAGAGATCTCAGTAAACTATAATAAATGCTAGAAGAAGTTGTTGATGTACAATAGAAACAACTGTAGCTTATGCTTAGTCAATTTTCAACCTCAGCTTCAAAGAGCTGAAAGGAGTTTTAAGTGCTATCCAATTAAGTTGCCTTATTATTAAAAAATGGTTGCCTTATCCAAACCCTTTACAAAGGTTTCACTAATAAAACTCACTCAATAAAGGCATTTGAAAGCCAGAGGAGAAAGCAAAGAAAGGTATGAATGTCTATTAAATATTTAAAAGTAAAATGGCCACTATGTTCATTTAAGAAATACTACTACATTATCATAACGAATATCTACTTAAGCAGAAAGGTTAACAATAACAGCAAAAGTGTTAATAAAGCTTGTATTTTCATTTGCTGGACCAATAGAAGCAGAATAAAACTCTGAAATTGTTGTCATTTCAAAAGTTATCACATCTAAGGGGGGAGAGGGAAAGATGGCGGAGGAATAGGACGGCAAGACCACTTTCTCCCTCACAAATTCCTCAAAAGAACATTTCAACGCCGAGCAAACTTCACAAAACAACTTCTGTAGGCTGGCAGAGGACATCAGGCAACCAGAAAAGCAGATCATTGTCTTCAAAAACAGGTAGGGAAAAAATATAAAAGACGAAAAGGAGACAAAGGAGGTGGGGAGGGAGCTCCGTCCCAGGAAGGGAAGCCCGTCCCGGGGAAGGGAATTTTAAGAAGAGAGGTTTCCAAACACCAGGAAACACTCTCCCTGCCGAGTCTGTGGCGAGCCTTGGAAACACAGAGGGCAACATAACAGGAAGGAAAAATAGATAAATAATTAAAACCAACAGATTACAAGCCCAACAGTAACTCCCCCAGCGGAAAAGCAGCACAGACGCCTGCATCCGCCATTGGGAAGTGGGGGCAGGGCAGGGACGCGCGGGAGGCGCGGGCTGCAGTGCTTTGTAAGAATCGGGCAGGAACACCCCACGCGCAACCAGAACGATCTAACTTGGGCTAGCAAACCAGACTGTGGGATAGCTACCACGCGAAAAGCTCAAACATAAGACACCGCCAGGACCGAGCACAGAACAAAGGACGGAACGGGAAAAGCCGGCTGCAGACCATCCCCCGCCGGGGACAGGCAGCCAGAGTCGTAAGGACTGGAAAGGGGCAATTGCAGACTCGGGACCTAATTGCAAGCAAGCTCCTTTGCTAAGACTTCTGGGGGTGCTGGACAGTCACAATCTACTGCACGGGGTGCGCCAGCGGTCCGCCCAGAAAGCTGAGCAGCAGCGGCAGAAAAGGTGACAAGCCGCGGCGATCGCGCTCGCCAAACTCCTGAGCTACTCGGACCTGGGAAGGGCACAAAACGCAGTTCCAGCCGAATCTGTGCCTCTGAGGGCTGCCTGAGCGCCGAACCTGAGCGGCTTGGACTGGGGAAGTGCACGCAGCCTAGGGCCGGCCCCAGACGGTTCCCGGCTGAGCATCCTAGAGCTGGAGCGGTTTGTGCGCCGCGAGAAAGGAGAGGTCAAGCCGGGCAGAGATACTGCGTGCACACGACAGTGCTATTTGTTAGCAGCAGCCCCCCTCCTCACAGCGCAACTAAACTAGTGAGCCTAAAAAGCCAGCAAACAGAAGAAGTTAAACAGAGGGAACCACCTTGGAAGTGATCCCACACGGCCCATTACACCAGAAAGGGCCAGATATTTTTAAAATCATTCCTTTTTTTTTTTTTTTTTTTTGCTTTTTTTTCTAACTTTTTTTTAATTGTTAAGTCTTCTATTTCCCCTCAAATTTTTATTTCTATAACCTATTATTACTATATTTTTGTTTGTTTTAAAAAGACTTTTTTTCTTTTTTTTTTTTTTTAAGGCAAACACCATATACAGTCTTTGGATGGTTGTTGATGGCTTTTTTTTTTTTTTTCTTGATTGTTTATTTGTTTGTTTTTTAATAATTCTTTTTCTTTCTTTTTCTTTTTTTTTCTTTCTTTCTTCCTTTTTCCTTCTGCTTCTCTCTAATATTGTATCTTTGAAAATCCAACCTCTACTCTAGATTTTTAATCTTTGCTCTTAGGTTTTTTGTGGTCAATTTTGTACATTTAAAAACCCAAACTTCACTATCCCAGTTTACCTGAGAGCGAGATTACTGGCTTGACCACTCTCTCCTCCTCTGGACTCTCCTTTTTCTCCACCAGGTGGCCTCTGTCTCTTTTCTCCCCCATCTCTCCTCTATCCAACTCTGTGAATCTCTGTGTGTTCCAGACAGTGGAGAACACCTAAGGAACAGGTTACTGGCAGGATTTGTCTCTCTCCTACTCATTCCTCTCTCTGATCCTCCTGGTCACCTCTGTCTACTTCCTCCCTCTCCTCTTCCCCGTATAACTCTGTAAATACCTCTGAGCGGTCCAGACTATAGAGCGCACATAAGGAAGTGACTACTGGCTAGCTTGCTCTCTTCTCTTTTGATCTCACCGCATCTCATTCCAGTTACCTCTAACTACCCCCTCCATCTTCTCTTCTCCTTATAACTCAGTGAACCCTCTGAGTGTCCCTCAATGTGGAGAAACTTTTCATCTTTAACCTAGATGTTTTATCATCAGTGCTGTATAGATGGAGAAGTCTAGAGGCTACTGTAAAAATAAAACTGAAAACCAGAAGCAGGAGGCTTAAATCCAAAGCCTGAAAACATTAGAGAACTCTTGAATTCAGGGAACATTAAGCAATAGGAGCCCATCTAATGCCTTCATACCTACACCGAAACCAAGTTCCACCTAAGGGCCAACAAATTCCAAAACAAGACATACCACGCAAATTCTCCAGCAACACAGGAACACTCCCCTGAGCTTCAATATACAGGCAGCTCAAAATTATCCCAAAACCTTTGATGTCTCGTAACCCATTACGGGTCACTCCATTGCACTCCAGAGAGAAGAAACCCAGCTCCACCCACCAAAACTCCAACACAAGCCTCCCTAACCAGGAAACCTTGACAAGCCACTGATAGAACCCCACCCAAAGTGAGGAAGCTCCATAATAAAGAGAACTCCACAAATTCCCAGAATATAAAAAGGCCACCCCAAACGCAGCAATATAACCAAGATGAAGAGACAGAGGAATACACAGCAGGTAAAGGAACAGGAGAGTTGCCCACCAAACCAAACAAAAGTGGAAGAAGTAGGGAATCTACCGGAGAAGGAATTCCGAATATTGATAGTGAAAATGATCCAAAATCTTGAAATCAAAATGGAATCACAGATAAACAGGCTAGAGACAAGGATTGAGAAGATGCAAGAAAGGTTTAACAAAGACCTAGAAGAAATAAAAAAGAGTCAAAATATAATGAATAATGCAATAAATGAGATCAGAAACACTCTGGAGGCAACAATTAGTAGAATAACGGAGGCAGAAGATAGGATTAGTGAAATAGAAGATAGAATGGTAGAAATAAATGAATCAGAGAGGAAACAAGAACAACGAATTAAAAGAAATGAGGACAATCTCAGAGACCTCCAGGACAATATGAAACGCTCCAACATTCGAATTATAGGAGTCCCAGAAGAAGAAGACAGAAAGAAAGATCATGAGAAAATCCTTGAGGAGATAATAGTTGAAAACTTCCCTAAAATGGGGAAGGAAATAATCACCCAAGTAAAGAAACACAGAGAGTTCCAAATAGGATAAACCCAAGGCGAAACACCCCAAGACACATATTAATCAAATTAACAAAGATCAAACACAAAGAACAAATATTAAAAGCAGCAAGGGAAAAACAACAAATAACACACAAAGGGATTCCTATTAGGATAACAGCTGATCTTTCAATAGAAACTCTTCAGGCCAGGAGGGAATGGCAAGACATACTTAAAGTGATGAAAGACAATAACCTACAGCCCAGAATACTGTACCCAGCAAGGATCTCATTCAAATACGAAGGAGAAATCAAAAGCTTTACAGACAAGCAAAAGCTGAGAGAATTCAGCACCACCAAACCAGCTCTCCAACAAATTCTAAAGGATATTCTCTAGACAGGAAACACGAAAAGGGTGTATAAACTCGAACCCAAAACAATAAAGTAAATGGTAACGGGATCACACTTATCAATAATTACCTTAAACGTAAATGGGTTGAACGCCCCAACCAAAAGACAGAGACTGGCCGAATGGATACAAAAACAAGACCCCTCTATATGCTGCTTACAAGAGACCCACCTCAAAACAAGGGACACATACAGACTGAAAGTGAAGGGCTGGAAAAAGATATACCATGCAAATAGAGACCAAAAGAAAGCAGGAGTGGCAATACTCATATCCGATAAAATAGACTTTAAAACAAAGGCTGTGAAAAGAGACAAAGAAGGCCACTACATAATGATCAAAGGAACAATCCAAGAAGAAGATATAACAATTATAAATATATATGCCCCAATATAGGAGCCCCGCAATATGTAAGACAAATGCTAACAAGTATGAAAGGGGAAATCAACAATAACACAATAATAGTGGGAGACTTTAATACCCCACTCACACCTAGGGACAGATCAACTAAACAGAAAATTAACAAAGAAACGCAAACTTTAAATGATACATTAGATCAGTTAGACCTAATTGATATCTATAGGACATTTCACCCCAAAACAATGAATTTCACTTTTTTTTCAAGTGCTCATGGAACCTTCTCCAGGATAGATCACATCCTGGGCCATAAATCTAAACTTGATAAATTCAAAAAAATCAAAATCATTCCAAGCATCTTTTCTGACCATAATGCATTAAGATTAGATCTCAATTACAGGAGAAAAACTATTAAAAATTCCAACATATGGAGGTTGAACAACACACTTCTGAATAACCAACAAATCACAGAAGAAATAAAAAAGAAATCAAAATATGCATAGAAACTAATGAAAATGAAAACACAACAACCCAAAACCTGTGGGACACTATAAAAGCAGTGCTAAGAGGAAAGTTCATAGCAATACAGGCATACCTCAAGAAACAAGAAAAAAGTCAAATGAATAACCTAACTCTGCAACTAAAGCAACTAGAAAAGGAAGAGTTGGAGAACCCCAGAGTTAGTAGAAGGAAAGAAATCTTAAAAATTAGGGCAGAAATAAATGCAAAAGAAACAAAAGAGACCATAGCAAAAATTAACAAAGCCAAAAGCTGGTTCTTTGAAAGGATAAATAAAATTGACAAACCATTAGCCAGACTCATCAAGAAGCAAAGAGAGAAAAATCAAATCAATAAAATTAGAAATGAAAATGGAGAGATCACAACAGACAACACAGAAATACAAAGGATCATAAGAGACTACTATCAGCAGTTGTATGCCAATAAAATGGACAACGTGGAAGAAATGGACAAATTCTTAGAAAAGTACAATTTTCCAAAACTGAACCAGGAAGAAATAGAAAATCTTAACAGGCCCATCACAAGCACAGAAATTGAAATGGTAATCAGAAATCTTCCAGCAAACAAAAGCCCAGGTCCAGACGGCTTCACAGCTGAATTCTACCAAAAATTTTGAGAAGAGCTAACACCTATCCTCCTCAAACTCTTCCAGAAAATTGCAGAGGAAGGTAAACTTCCAAACTGATTCTATGAGGCCACCATCACCCTAATACCAAAACCTGACAAAGATGTCACAAAAAAGGAAAACTACAGGCCAATATCACTGATGAACATAGATGCAAAAATCCTCAACAAAATTCTAGCAATCAGAATCCAACAACACATTAAAAAGATCATACACCATGACCAAGTGGGCTTTATCCCAGGGATGCAAGGATTCTTCAATATCCGCAAATCAATCAATGTAATTCACCACATTAACAAATTGAAAAATAAAAACCATATGATTATCTCAATAGATGCAGAGAAAGCCTTTGACAAAATTCAACATCCATTTATGATAAAAACTCTCCAGAAAGCAGGAATAGAAGGAACATACCTCAACATAATAAAAGCAATATATGACAAACCCACAGCAAACATTATCCTCAATGGTGAAAAATTGAAAGCATTCCCCCTAAAGTCAGGAACAAGACAAGGGTGTCCACTTTCACCGCTACTATTCAACATAGTTCTGGAAGTTTTGGCCACAGCAATCAGAGCAGAAAAAGAAATAAAAGGAATCCAAATTGGAAAAGAAGAAGTAAAACTCTCACTGTTTGCAGATGACATGATCCTCTACATGGAAAACCCTAAAGACTCCACCAGAAAATTACTAGACCTAATCAATGAATATAGTAAAGTTGCAGGATATAAAATCAACACACAGAAATCCCTTGCATTCCTATACACGAATAATGAGAAAGTAGAAAAAGAAATTAAGGAAACAATTCCATTCACCATTGCAACGAAAAGAATAAAATACTTAGGAATATATCTACCTAAAGAAACTAAAGACCTATATATAGAAAACTATAAAACACTGATGAAAGAAATCAAAGAGGACACTAATAGATGGAGAAATATACCATGTTCATGGATCGGAAGAATCAATATAGTGAAAATGAGTATACTACCCAAAGCAATTTACAAATTCAATGCAATCCCTGTCAAGCTACCAGCCACATTTTTCACAGAACTAGAACAAATAATTTCAAGATTTGTATGGAAACACAAAAAACCTCGAATAGCCAAAGCAATCTTGAGAAAGAAGAATGGAACTGGAGGAATCAACTTGCCTGACTTCAGGCTCTACTACAAAGCCACAGTCATCAAGACAGTATGGTACTGGCACAAAGACAGACATATAGATCAATGAAACAAAATAGAAAGCCCAGAGATAAATCCACACACATATGGACACCTTATCTTTGACAAAGGAGGCAAGAATATACAATGGAGTAAAGACAATCTCTTTAACAAGTGGTGCTGGGAAAACTGGTCAACCACTTGTAAAAGAATGAAACTAGATCACTTTCTAACACCGCACACAAAAATAAACTCAAAATGGATTAAAGATCTAAATGTAAGATCAGAAACTATAAAACTCCTAGAGGAGAACATAGGCAAAACACTCTCAGACATAAATCACAGCAGGATCCTCTATGATCCACCTCCCAGAATTCTGGAAATAAAAGAAAAAATAAACAAATGGGATCTAATTAAAATTAAAAGCTTCTGTACAACAAAGGAAAATATAAGCAAGGTGAAAAGACAGCCTTCTGAATGGGAGAAAATAATAGCAAATGAAACAACTGACAAACAACTAATCTCAAAAATATACAAGCAACTTCTGCAGCTCAATTCCAGAAAAATAAACGACCCAATCAAAAAATGGGCCAAAGAACTAAATAGACATTTCTCCAAAGAAGACATACGGATGGCCAACAAACACATGAAAAGATGCTCAACATCACTCATTATTAGAGAAATGCAAATCAAAACCACAATGAGGTACCACTTCACACCAGTCAGAATGGCTGCGATCCAAAAATCTGCAAGCAATAAATGCTGGAGAGGGTGTGGAGAAAAGGGAACCCTCCTACACTGTTGGTGGGAATGCAAACTAGTACAGCCACTATGGAGAACAGTGTGGAGATTCCTTAAAAAATTGCAAATAGAACTACCTTATGACCCAGCAATCCCACTTCTGGGCATACACACGGAGGAAACCAGAATTGAAAGAGACACATGTACCCCAATGTTCATCGCAGCACTGTTTATAATAGCCAGGACATGGAAACAACCTAGATGTCCATCAGCAGATGAATGGATAAGAAAGCTGTGGTACATATACACAATGGAGTATTACTCAGCCGTTAAAAAGAATTCATTTGAATCAGTTCTGATGAGATGGATGAAACTGGAGCCAATTATACAGAGTGAAGTAAGCCAGAAAGAAAAACACCAATACAGTATACTAACACATATATATGGAATTTAGGAAGATGGCAATGACGACCCTGTATGCAAGACAGGAAAAAAGACACAGATGTGTATAACGGACTTTTGGACTCAGAGGGAGAGGGAGAGGGTGGGATGATTTGGGAGAATGGGAATTCTAACATATATACTGTCATGTAAGAATTGAATCGCCAGTCCATGTCTGACGTAGGGTGCAGCTTGCTTGGGGCAGGTGCATGGGGATGACCCAGAGAGATGTTGTGGGGAGGGAGGTGGGAGGGGGGTTCATGTTTGGGAACGCATGTAAGAATTAAAGATTTTAAAATTAAAAAAATAAATAAATAAAAAAATAAATTGCCAAAAATAAAAAAAAAAAAAAAAAAAAAAAAAAGATCATGAAAGACTGAAATATAACCTTTGGTTCATTCATAGTCTCTTCATGGCAATTTTAAATAAGTTTTTTAAATAAAACGTGTTTGGATCAACTCCCAAAATAATTAAATTATATAAGCTTACAATTAAATAAATGACATTTAAAATGAAAAAAAAAAAAAAAACACAAAAGTTATCACATCTAAGATTTGAAAACAAGAAACAAGCACACAAACCAAAAACCCTCTCATAATCTTAACAATAAGATTGAAGGCAGCATGTAGAGAGGGAATAACATTTAAAGAACTATTGAATCTATCTTTGAACTACATAAATAGACCTATGCAATTTCATAGAAACTGTTTTGTGACTATCATAGTATCAGAGTATTCAGAGTAAATACATAGAAGAAAACTTCTATCCCAAGGACTCCCAAAACATTTTAATTAAACAGTCATCATAGGCCAAGTCCTCTGCCAAGCATTAGAAGAAAAAAAAAGAAGATGGAGAAGAGAAAGAGAAGAAGGAGGAGGAGGAGGGGAAGGGAAAGTAGAAGAAAAAGAAATGAAGCAGTGCTGCCCTCAAGGAGTTGAAAGGTCAGGAGTAAAAACAAACTAAAATTTAAAGGAGCTATATGAACATGTACATCTGGCAGGATTTGTTCATTAACTGTTAAAGGATGAGTAAGAGGAATTTTTACTAGTGCATAACCAGGCCTTCAACAAAATTAATGATGGTTTAATATTTTTAAGGAAATAATATTTATGACTCATACAATAATTGTATTAGGGTGATTCTAGGTGTGGGAAGAGGCAACAAGGGAAAATATTTCCTGGATCATAATAGACTAATAAGACTAAAAGTCCAGAGAATCTTTTATGAGCAGGGTATAATCTAGAAATTGCACAATAATCTAGAAATTCAACAAGAATATTTCCCTGACCTGAGAAAAGCCTCCCAGCACTTTGGGGAGAAAAAAAAATGAAAAGAAAAACAAATTGGTCATGAAATGTCTCACAGACATCAGTCAAGCTTCCAACCAAGAGGGGGAGTTGATAAATAGAATATTGCCTACCATATAGGTAAGCAAAGGATGTCACAGTCATCAGTAATTGCAGTCCTCCAGGATGAGCTGCCTGAGCCTTTCAGAAACAGAAAGGAAAGACCCACCATAAAACAGCCATCAAACTGCAGCCATTCCCTAGGATAAGCCCTGGGGGAACTCATGATGTGAAGTCACAGGATACTGCTACCACTCCCCTCCCCCCCACCCCACCCCCCAGCCCCTGGATAGCTGAATTGCATATCAAAGGAATGATTTCAGTGAGCCTAGACTCTTAACTCTTCCCATACATAAAGAAGTGCTAAATTCCTTAATTGGGATATTTGGTTTTCTTTAATTAACAATAATCTTTTAACATTCAGACTACCTGCCCTTTGCTGCAAAACCTATATAACCTAGCTCCCTGCCTTGCAACCTATAAGCAGTTCTCTAAGGTTTACTTGAGATGCTAAAAATTACTTGAGTCTTAAAAATTCCCACTGAATAAAACATACACACACACACACATACACACACACAATGTGTAAAAAGGATTTTTAGAGATGGTTCTGAATTTTCTGGTTTGTGCATCCTGAAGGATGGTGACATCATGTACTGAGATGATATACCAAGGAAAATAAATAGGCTTGGAGATTCCTGTGGAAAATTTTAATAGTCCAATGAACAATTTCAGAACTCAGTAAAGATCTGAAAGGCATATGAATTTGGGAGCCATATGTATAAAAACCAGAGCTGAGTGCATGAGATCTTCCTGAAGAAAAATTAAGAAGAAACAACAGGTACAAAACCAGAAACCTGAAGAATATCACAATGTAACTGATTAACAAAGAAAATCCATCTCTAAATCCATCTCTCTCTAGAGGATGCTTAAACTAGATCCTTGATGAGGAAAGATGAAAAGAAGAGTTCAGTGGTATGGAAGTCAAAATAATTCATACCTAAGAATTCGGCGGCAGTGTCAAATCAGAAACAGAGATCAGGACCAACAATTTCAAAGTTTTGTAGTCATATTACTAATCAAACTATTTTAGAATTAAAAACACTTAAATTTCTACTTAAATTTGTTTACATGATAATGTAAACAAATACAGAATATTTATTTTCATGGCTCCTCATGATTTTAGAGGTTGTCCACGTCGATTGGTTCATGAACCCATTTCTCCACCTTCGAAATCAGTAATAGCCATTCAGACCTTTCTCATATTGCATTACTTTGGAACTTCTCTTCCTCACACTTCTCTCTTTAAGGATTTTTGTGATTATATCTTAGACCCAACTGGATGATATAGTTTTTATCTTTTTATTTTGCGGTCTTGATTAACAACCTGATTTCACCTGCAATATTTATTCTCTTTTGCCAGGTAACCTAAAACAGTCACATGCCCTAGGGATTTGGACATGAGCAGCTTAGAGAGCCTTTTCATTTTTTTGAATCATAGTATTTTCCTGGTTAATTTTATCACTTTATTTTCAACTGTGTTATGATATATTCATTAAGCATGTTCAAGGTAAGCCAGAGTGAGCTGAGGCTTTCTTTTTCAACTTGTCTTACTAATCTCTATATTTAATAGGTAATTAATCTGGTGCATTACGATTACTACCAAATTCACTTGACTTTTTCTCATTTTTATTTTATTTTAATTGTGCATTTAATTTGTCCTCTTTTCTTTCTTTTCCTGACTTCACAGTCTTTACACATATATCTTTATTTTTACTCTGATTTTTCCTTCTCTTTTTTACACAATTGTATTCATGCACTTTAATATGGTCATACCTCCATATCTCAAGGGGATTGGTTCCAGGACCCTATGAGGTTACCAAAATCAGTGGATGCTTAAGTCTTGTATAAAATGACACAGTATTTGCATATCATGTACACACATCATCTGCCATGTACTTTAAATAATCTCTGGATGACATATTATTAAATACAATGTAAGTGCAATGTAAATAGTTGTAAATACAATGTAAATGCTATGTAACTAGTTGCCAGAGAAAGGAAAATTCAGATTTCCCTTTCTGGAACTTTCTGAGTTTTATAAAAACATTTTCTGATTCACCTTTCAAAGAATGTGCAGAATTGGAACCTGTGGATATAGAGGGCCAACTGCACTACTTGTTTATTGAGTAAACATCCCATCCTATAGCCTTGCAATTTTTGCAAAAAGTTATGATTTCAACTTTTAAACACTAAGTATATTTTTGTAGTCATTAATCAGATATACCATGTTATAATGAATTCATTGTCATGCATTATTCCTTGCTTCTCACTTTTTTTCCCACTTTCATTGTTCTTCTCTATAAATATATTTTACACTAAATACTTCATCAAGGTATTGTAGGTTATACACTTTGCTAGATTCTTTTTAATATCTGAAAATTATGCCTTGATTAATATGGTTGGTTAAATATAGAATTCACAGGTACACAATTTCCTTCAACACTTTGAAGACATTACTTCATTGTCTTCTTACATCTGGGATTGCTTATTTTGCTATTATTCTCTGTATACTCTGCAATTAGTCTTATTTCATTCCTTTGAATATCACTTTTGTTTCCTTCAGGTAGTTTTAATATTTTTTTTATCATTAATACTCTGAAGTTTTACTTTTCTTTTCTGGGTGTGCATTCATATTTATTTATCTTTATTGGCACTTATGAGTTTTCCATCTATGTGTGCATGTATGCTCAGTCATGTCTGAACATTTGCGACCTGATAGACAGCAGCCTGTCAGGCTCCTCTGTCCATGTAATTTTCCAGGCAAGAATACTAGGGTAGTTTGTCACTTCCTTCCCTAGGGGTCTTCTCTACCCCAGGGATCAAACCCATATCTCCCACATTGCAAGCAGATTCGTTACCACTGAGCAACTGGGAAGCTCGATCTATACACTTGTTATTATTATTCAGTTCAGTTCTGTTCAGTAGCTCAGTCGTGTCCGACACTTCACGACCGCATGAGTCATAGCACACCAGTCCTCCCTGTCCATCACCAATTCCCGGAGTTCACTCAGACTCATGTCCATCGAGTCAGTGATGCCATCCAGCCATCTCATCCTCTGTCGTCCCTTTCTCCTCCTGCCCCCAATCCCTCCCAGTATCAGAGTTTTTTCCAATGAGTCAACTCTTTGCATGAGGTGGCCAAAGTACTGGAGTTTCAGCTTTAGCATCATTCCTTCCAAAGAACACCCAGGGCTGATTTCCTTTAGAATGGACTAGTTGGATCTCCTGGCAGTCCAAGGGACTCTCAAGAGTCTTCTCCAACACCTCAGTTCAAAAGCATCAATTCTTCAGTGCTCAGCTTTCTTCACAGTTCAAGTGTCACATCCATACATGACCACAGGAAAAACCATAGCCTGAACTACACGGAACTTTTGTTGGCAAAGTAATGTCTCTGCTTTTCAATATGCTATCTAGGTTGGTCATAACTTTTCTTTCAAGGAGTAAGCATCTTTTAATTTCATAGCTGTAGTCACCATCTGCAGTGATTTTGGAGCCCCCAAAAATAGTCTGACACTGGTTTCCACTGTTTCTCCATCTATTTCCCATGAAGTGATGGGACCAGATGCCATGATCTTTGTTTTCTGAATGTTGAGCTTTAAGCCAACTTTTTCACTCTCCTCTTTCACTTTCATCAAGAGGCTTTTTAGTTCCTTTTCACTTTCTGCCATAAGGGTGGTATCATCTGCATATCTGAGGTTATTGGCATTTTTCCCGGCAATCTTGATTCCAGCTTGTGCTTCTTCCAGCACAGCGTTTCTCATGATGTACTTGTTATTATTAGTAGTATGATTTTATAAATTCCAATAAATTCTTATTTTGCCTTTGAATAATTACTCTGCCATTGCCCCTATTCTCGCTCCCCATAATAACACACATCAGGTATGTATTGAAGTTTTGTTAATATTTCTTACTTTTTTTAAGTTTGTCATATTTTTTATTGCTTTATTTTATGCATTGCTATCTGGGTCAATTCCTTGTTAAAAGCATCAGAATGTATTTTCTCTACAGCCTAATTGAGTCTAGATTTTTCAATATGTTCCCAAATGTTCTTATTGTTTCTTTGCATATCTGCATGTGACACTTTTAAAAAATGTCTGCACATTCTTTGACATTTTTCTCACAAAAGGTGAAGTCTGGTTTGTGTCCCTGTAAAAATCAGATAAGTTTGGTTACACACTTATAAACACACAACATAGAAGAAAAGAGTTTTGAAGCTATCTCATAAAAGGAAACAGAGCTTCTGCTTCTCTTTGTCCTTTCTCAGTTTGTCTCTCTGTCTCTGTCTCACTCTTTCTTTCTCTCTGAAATTTTAGAATTATGGACTACCAGGTAAGATGTCTGGCTATTCTAAATCCATCCTCTGAGGAAAGCTATGTGTAGCAATCACATACAAAGAAAAAATAATGCTCAAGAGTACTCCAACTGCTGCAGGCCTCAGATGTCCAGATATTTACAGTTGAAAAAATGAAGATACAGCTTCCTGTAATATTGCCTCTCATCCTGGAAAAATAAGCAGTGTCTAAAAAAAGGAGCTTCCCACTTACCTTCTTTTCCAAAACTTTGAAAACCTGAGCCACCATGTCGGAAGTCTGGCTGCTGGAAGCCACCATGGTAAAAAGAATATCTGGAGAACAGGCAGAGATAAATATACTTGAGGAAACACAGCAATTCTAGATCCAGATATTCTAATTTTCTTCTCAGTCTAACGTTAAGACATGTGACTGAACAAGGCATCTAAATGTCTCTAGACCCTAGTCTTTGAACTGAGACAGCTTGCATCCATCAGAATAGAAGCGAAGGTTTATTTAAATTCCTGACCCATAGAATTCATGAAATTATAGTTGTTTATTTTATGACACTGAGGTTTTTTTTTTTTTTTTTTTTTCCACAGTCAGAGTAACGAACAATATGTGGCCTTTTTCCATACGTGTTTGTTTTGGTTTTAAAATTGCTTATTTCTCTATGCAAATTTTAGTTCTGTTTTTGAGATTCTTAAAACTCAATTTTAAAATTATTTCATAGTTATTCCAGGATTTCCCCTTTTATTAATGTTAGAGTAGTTCCATCTTTTTCGATGTTATTAATAGTTGGCTTCTCTTTTTATGGACGGAGGAGCCTGGTGCAGGTTACTGTCCATGGGGTTGCAAAGAGTTGGACATGACTGAGTGATTTCATTTCTCTTCACTTCTCTTTTTATAGGGCTTCCCTGGTAGCTCAAGTTTTCCACACGTTTCACAGAGCTTACTACGAGTTTGCTTTTCTTTTTTTTTTTTTTTTTTTGATCTCAGCCATTTTGTCTAACTTTATTGTCATTTTGTCCAGTTGCCTCATTCCACAACATAAATCTATTTCAGAACAAGGTTTTATTTTTAACTGAGGATTTTTGCGTTATGGTGACACTGTACATGTTGCCAAAATTATTAATTAGTTGTCATCATGCTCTGTTCAGGTCTCATCTGCCTGACAGTTTCCATTCGCTCTGCTTATGCAGGTAATCAACATGAAACAATCTCAGGAAATAACGTAATATTTTCTCAGCCTACTTTCTTTCAGAGAGAGACACAGGAGGGCCATTTATCTAGGCAGTTTTAAATTTCTCTTTGGATAGGAGGAGAATAAAATGACCCAGATATTATAGCAATATTGCCACATTGCTTTGACTGCATAGCTCTAATAGAAAGCCACAAATTGTCATGACCTGATCTGCATGTTTTGCTTGACAGACATGATCTGGCAATACTTGCTCCAGAGCAATCGGGTAATGGATAAAAGTGTGAGAAGGATGTATTCAAAAATAGAAATGTTTGCATTTAATACTTCTGATAGACATAGTTTAAGATGATTCAGTGACCCAAAATGCCATGTGAGCTAGTAGAATGTGGATAGTGTTCACCAGAATTGAATAATCCAAAATAAAACATTGTCATGGGAATTCTAATGGACCAAATTCTCCAGAATGATGGCAGCACTAGGACAGTTAGCTAGCTGATAAAGAAAACCAGTCAATGACAAGAATATAGGACATTCCTTGTTCGACCATATTAATGATGTGAGAAAATATTATTTTGTAGTAAGTAAATACCTTAAATAATATATGTTTTAATATATATTTTATAAACATGCAAGTAAATACAATCTAAATATTAATCAAATGCTAAAAAAATTGTCAGAATTGTAAAGGACAAAATATTAAGAATGTATTTTATGGTTTTGTACATTTTTCCATGATTACTGTTTGTGATAAAAGAGGAAAAAGTAGATATAGAGAATGTTTAAATCCAAAGACATACATACACAAATATATTTTTAATTGCTTTTGTCTTATTTAACTATAGATCAAATATACTATGGGGCTTACACACACATAATTTGCCAATAAGGGACATTATGATATTATGTATGTGTGTGCATGGGTACTAAGTTGCTTCAGTTGTATTCAACTCTTTGCAACCCTATGGACTGTAGCCTGCCAGACTCCTCTGTCCATGGGATTCTCCAGGTGAGAATCCTGCAGTGGGTTGCCCTGTCCTTCTAAAAGGGATCTTCCTGACCCAGGGATCGAACCCACATCTCTTACATCTATGTATACTGGCAAGCAAGTACTTTACCACTAGTGCCACCAGGGAAACCCCATAATATTATGTAATAAATACTTAATATGTAGTCAAGATTATTAGATGACAAGTCAAATATTTTTATTAATAGACTTCTTTCCATCATCTGTGAAAGAGTGGGTTGCACAAGATGGTTTTGAACTTGTTTCCTTAATACTAGCGTTCCTGTGTTTTAAGTGTTTTTAAATTATTTACAATGAACTGTTGTAAATTGTCCTTAAAATAAGGCAAAAATATGATGGAATCTTTGATTCTTAAAAAATTAAAATTAAGTTGGTAATATAAACATGGTTTTCTCTGCTCTATGTATATGTATGAATATTATTTACAGTGATGAGATTCCATTGTTGCTGAACCCAAGTTCCTGTGCCTAGCACACAGTAAAGCCAAACAAACTAAAATGTCAGAGTTTAGAGCAGAGAAAGATGTACTGCAAGGTCCATGAAAAGAGAATAGGGAGGCTCATGCTCAAAAGATTCAACCTCCCTAATGGGTTTATAAGAGTAAGTTTTTATACGGAAAATTTCAGGGGAGGGCCGCAAAGTATATAATTCTCCTTTGATTGGTTGGTGGTATTCTAGAAATCTCAATCATCAGTCTCTGGTTCCAACCATTCTAAGGTCCACAAGCTTGTGCTCAGTCTGAAGTTAATATTCTCCTTTTGGTTGGGGGACCTTTGTTTCTGTAGAATAACTCAGAGATATATATAAGATTGTTTATGCACCTTCCCAGGCCCAGGCCCCATTCCTGCACTATTTATTTCTGCATTCTCTCACTTTCCTAATAAGGAACTGTTTAAATCTGCCCCTTGAAACTAAGAGAAGGTCTAGGAAGTTGAAAATCTTTTTTTCAACAATTGAGAAATGGGAGACACAGAAGGGCTTTCATGCCCAAGAAGGCCTCACAGGGTCTTACTTGATTTCACTAACACCATCAATTTTGTCATAGTTTTCCTGGGAAATAATTTTAACAGAATGTTCAGTTATTTCCTCACATTTATTAATTATCTACAGTGATAAATGTATCATGTCTAAAACAGTAACATCTGGTGCCTTCAAGTGCATGTTGGGATTACTATATTTAAATTTTAATACAAGTAAGACATAGTGGTAAGGGAATGATCCACAATTTCAAATAAGCTAAAAGCCTTTTCTTTTAGAAATATTATATGATTTCTAGTATATGCTATATTATCATTTTAAGATATTGTTTTTATTTCAGAAAAATATTAACATTTGTATGTATATATAGTTTGACTTTTCATAATCACAATATAAATCTTACTATGATAAAACAAAAACTTTGATTCAGTATTACTTTTTCTCTTGCTTAAGAAATGGGGTAAATATGTGATAATTTTTATAAAATTATGTTTTTATATTATCTTTTCCTAATGAGACAATTTCAATTTGAAAGGAAAAATACTCTTTATCTTAAAATGTCCTGTTATATTTCCTGATTTTACGTGAAATAAGGTATAAATAATAAGAAAAGAAAAGCAAAGCCTGTTAGGCTTTTGTAAGGTTATGTTTTTATCAAGACACTTACTTTTGGAGCTATTTTCCTTTCCTTGCATCTAAAAAAAACAAATAACTAAAACAGAATTATGATCTTGTCTGAATGACTATAACTTCTCTCATCTCTACCATTTCAAGCCTCCAATAGATTGAATATTATAACCAGACAACACGTTAAGGGCATAAAGCATCTTCGATCTCTCTGAAGTCCTTCTTGTAACATGTGCAGTGCTAAGAACAAAGTTATGTGTTCAATAAAGTCTTGCTGAAACCAGATGTCTCCTGAATCTTCCTTATTTATCATTGTGATCATTTCTCTCTCTATTCCAAAGTATATTCTAGTTAATATAACTTTCTTGTCTCTAAGGCTAAATTTTCTGCCTATTCCTATTCTTGACCCCTAATTTGTTGCCTCCTCAGAGAAGGGAATGGCAACCCACTCCAGTACTCTTGCCTGGAAAGTCCCATGAACAAGGAGCCTGGTAGGCTGCAGTTCATGGGGTCGCTAAGAGTCGGACACAACTGAGCGACTTCACATTCACTTTTCACTTTCATGCATTGGAGAAGGAAATGGCACCCACTCCAGTGTTCTTGCCTGGAGAATCCCAGGGACAGCAGAGCCTGGTGGGCTGCCATCTATGGGTCACACAGAGTTGGACACGACTGAAGCGACAGCAGCAGCAGCTGCAGCAGGGAAATTGCTCCATCAATTACACATTCTTAAAGCGCCTGCCTCCAATGCGGGAGACCTGGGTTCAATCCCTGGGTTGGGAAGACCCCCTGGAGAAGGAAATGGCAACCCACTCCAGTGTTCATGCCTGGAGAATCCCATGGTAGGCTACAGTCCACAGGGTCGTAAAGAGTCGGACACGACTGAGCTACTTCACTCACTTCACTTCAATCATTTGCCTCTCACCTGACTTCTTCCTTTTTACTTTTAAAATGTGGTTTTTCTAAAGTTGAAAACAATTCAAACCAGTCAACTAAACAAGCAACAAGAAGTAACTCTTTATTTCATCCTGTGGTTCTCTTTATTTTCTTCCATAGTCAAATTGTAGAATGTGTTGAATTTTGACCTTTGTCCTCTGTATAATTTTGTTCATGGCTAATTTAATAGTCAGCATCCAGAATCCGCCTACAATGCAGGAGACCCCAGTTCTATTCCTGGGTCGATAAGATCCCCTGGAGAAGGGATATGCTACCCACCCAATATTCTTCCCTGGTGGCTCATCTGGTAAAGAATCTTCCTACAGTACAGGAGACCTGAGTTTGATCCCTGGGTTGGGAAGATACCCTGGAAAAGGGAACAGCTACTCACTGAGAAACTTTCAATTTCTAGAACTTTGTAAGAAAAAAAAAAACTTTTTTTTTTTTTTTTTTTCCTCCCTCTCTGACCACTTCTCTGGGCCTGGAGGACTTATGCTGAAAAACACATTTTTATCCTCAAGCCAGCTTCATTGGTTGCCTAAAGTGGAACAATGTATATTAAGCAATTCTGTGTCCTTCTGCTTTGAGTATTCTGGGGGTAATGATTTATTTTACCTAAAACTGTCTCATCATTTTGACAATGTATGATAAACTTTAGAGAATCTCTGCCTGCCTGGTTTCCTCAATGTAAGTGGGGATAAATAATAGAGCACAATAGTGCTCTGAGGATTATGTGAGCTAATACAAACAAAAGGACTTAGAACAGAACCCTGAACTTAGCAAATGGTCAATAAATTTTAAATTATGATTATAATCTAAAGAGTAATTAATATTTGTTGCCTCAATGACTCCCTGAATGTCAATACCCTCCCTGCTTGTTTTGAATTTTTAGCTAGCTATTGTCCATTTCTGGGAACCCAAGATGTGTGTTTAAACAATAAGCTTCATGATGACTTCTTCATTTTACTCTTTCCTCCTTTCGATGTTGATCCAGTTACATTAAAATTATCCATCAAAATGATTCCCATGTGTCACGGACTACGATGCCCATGACACACTCAATAAAGGCGTTTGCCCAAAGGTCTTTGTCCTGCTCTCTTTCTGCCTGCTCTGACCAAACCTCAGGCTTTTGGGTGACTTTGAGTGCCCTCTGGGCATACCAGGCACCTCTCTCTAGTATCTGTGAGTATATTTAATCTTTCCATACATCTCTCCTAGTGTAATTTTCACAGGTGCGTTTGAGGGGATCCTTAAAGACCCAGAGAAGGGTACTTACTCTCTTCCCCTACACTTAGAACACAATAATAATAACAGTTATTATGATTATTCCTATATTAAAAACAATCAAACCCCCTCCACGATTTTCACAAGGTTTAATGAAAGAAAATCTTACAGTGAATTCCTGCTCTGAGATCAGGAATTTAAGATCCTATTCAATTCTGTCTCATCTTTACTCCTGAAGCTGCTGTCTTGTCTTCCAAATTCATTCACTGTGCTTGAGTACAGCTTTCCATTTACTCTGTCAACAAGCACATTATGTAGGTTCTTGCTATGCATCATGCATAGGAAACTGACTTTAATGGAATTTTCAGACACATTAGAGGAGGAATACAGCACTGTGCAAAAGATGATATGGCTTCAAACTGATCCCATGACACCAACGTTCTTAAAGTTCTTTGACTCTCTGAATCACAATACATTCCTCTTTTGCCCTCCTTCATTTTGGGCTCCTACCTTCCAGTATTTTGTACAGACCCACTTCTGTCCTGTTACTTATCATTCTTATTTTCCTCAAATTCAGGGGTACTCTTCCAATTAACAACTAAAGTCAGTTCACAGAAGCTAGTAAGAAAATTTATGTGACATTATTAAAGTGAGTTTCAAAGTTAATTGAAACTAGAGATCAACTTGCAAATTCCTTTTATGCAACAAAATATTTTAAATCCTTTGTGTAATAGTGCAAACTGCTGAAATGAATCCTTCTGCCCTACCACATCTTTATATTGCAAAAGTGAATGCATTAATATTTGTTTAAATAACACTGTCTTCTTTTCTGTGCTATAGAGATCATGTCAGATATATCTTATAGCCTTACATCTTCCCTAAGTATCATTCTTTTCCAGTTCACTTCCAACAAGATATTTTTTTATTACTTCAGGCTTAACATGGGTAAAGGCAGATTTCTATTTTATTTCAAATTGTCTGCTATGCCTGACTTTTTCTCAGTGTTATAGATCTCTAAACAAAAACTAGTTTTCATTTCTTGCTAACATAAACTTCCTCCATGCAAACAGTTCTTCACAGATACTGTTTTTGTATACATAATTAGATTGACTTGATTTTTTTCACTTAAAGATTCATTTGTGGATTTGACTAGCTATGAAAGACTGGTACTCATTACATTTAATATGGAATGATGGTGTGGTCATTTTTATTAGGTAGAAGGGTATGTGCAGTAAATCTTTTGTGTAGTGAACAGTCTCCATTTCTTATTTTGCATATTTTATGTTCACAGGCATGTTATAGTGTTTTATACATTTGCCTATGTTTAATATATCCCATTATATACATTTTCTTTACTTGTACACTAGAATCTTGTTGTAATTATATCCTGAATCAAGCTTTTTTAAAGTACTTTTCTCTTTAACTGTTAGTGCTGTCTTTGATCAGTGCTTTATAAATACATCCAAATTTTATATAAAATTATTAAAATGCATAATAACATGCATTTTATAATACTTACAAAGCATGCATGTAAAATTTACGTACAGATCAAATTGTCTCAATGCCAGCACAAGGTATCTTGTAATCAATTCTGGTTGGGTTTTCTAATTACTTAAGATATAAATTATTCTATTGACTTTGGAAAATTCACATTGATCTATGTTAGATGCCTAGCCTTCTGCATCTGATCTGATAAGTTAATTGCTGTCTGTCATTCTTTTTTCCCCCAATGTAAATTAACAGCAAAAATCTATTGATCAAATGACCATTTCTTGTAGACAGCATTGTAACTGACATTCTTACAAATGGGAGTAGCATTTGCAAGTTTGAACATGTTAAA
>NW_017193052.1:0-21147 GCF_001704415.2 Capra hircus
AAAGCCAAGAGGAGTTCTAAGAAAAACATCTCATTTCTGCTACTATTGACTAGGCCAAAACCTTTGACTATGTGTGGATCACAATAAACTGTGGAAAATTCTTCAAGTGATGGGACTACCAGACCACCTGAGCTGCCTCCTGAGAAATCTGTATGCAGGCCAGGAAGCAACAGTTAGAACTGGACATGGAAATGCAGACTGGTTCCAAATAGGAAAAGGAGTACATCAAGGCTGTATTTTGTCACCCTGCTTATTTAACTTCTATGCAGAGTACATCATGAGAAACGCTGGGCTGGCAGAAACACAAGGCAGAATCAAGATTGCCGGAAGAAATATCAATCACCTCAGATATGCAGATGACAGCACCCTTATGGCAGAAAGTGAAGCAAAAGAGATCACTCTGCTTTCAGCACCTGTTAATCTGAGACATTCAATTTTGAATAAAGTTTCTAGGCCTGATAAAAATTTATCTATACAGTTTCTACATGACAAGTATCAAGATAATTCTTCCATGTAAAATTGCTCATAAGCAACTCAGGATGAAGCGCTAGGCCTCACAGTTACTAAAAAGTGAGAATAAAACGTGCTGTCACCAGTGTTTCACTTCATTCAATTTCTTATGTCAAAGAACTACAAACTGGCTTTTCAACAACAAAACGTTTCACTCTAGTCATGGGAAGTCTAGCATCAGTGTGCTGGTAAGTTAATGGTTCTGGTGTATATCCTCCTCTGATTTGCAAACTGCTGGGTTCTTGCTCCCTCTGCTATGGTGAACCCTCTGAGGTCTCCTTCATATGTGAAGAGATTCCTTTCCCAACAGTTCCTCCATGGTGGCAGAAGGACATCCCAGAGGGGCTGCTTCCCAATACTATCATCTTCTGGGGATAGGGCATCAGTATACAATTTTTATAAAATCAAGCAAAAAAACACGCATACAACGATCAGATCATGCCAACTAATGAACACAATTTAAGTGTAGATTAAATCTTTGGGTAAACCTGTATGTGTTTGAGAAAGTCTGCAGAGAAGTTTTTCACTTTGTCATGTGTGTAGATTCTGACATTTTTGGCAAAGAGTTGAAGAGAGATATGTAGCAAGACTAAATAACTAGGAAGCTTTGATTATCCATGAAGTCAGCTTCTCAGAGTTTTTCTTCATCATACTAAAACAATCTTCCATCTCAAATACATTCAGCATATACGGGTTTAGGACATCCACAGATGAAGCACCACAAACCACATTGGTGAACTTTTTCTTGGATTTTATTTATGTATACACTCAGTTTATTCAACTTGGAAAAGAAAACTCTAGCGAAGTGAAAAGATACCATCTGAGGGTTTGCAGCTAAGACACTTCAGTCG
This sequence comes from Capra hircus, assembly GCF_001704415.2. Taxonomy (NCBI): domain Eukaryota; kingdom Metazoa; phylum Chordata; class Mammalia; order Artiodactyla; family Bovidae; genus Capra; species Capra hircus. The sequence continues at coordinate 1,362 of NW_017193052.1, forward strand.
TGTCTGACTCTGTGTAACCCCATAGACAACAGCCCAATAGGCTCCCCTGTCCCTGGGATTGTCCAGGCAAGAACACTGGAGGGGGTTGCCATTTCCTTCTCCAGTGCAGGAAAGTGAAAAGTGAAAGGGAAGGCACTCAGTCGTGGTCCGATCCTTAGCATGGACTGTAGCCTACCCAGGCTCCTCCATCCATGGGATTTTCCAGGCAAGAGTACTGGAGTGGGGGTGCCACTGACTTCTCTGATCTGAGGGTTCATGCCCCCCTTTTTTATATTACACAAATCAGCTAAATGTGTATTCCCTATAATTTCTCAGAAGAAATGTGTTCCAGAAATCACTTGATGAATAGTCTCTCATGACGCACGAGTATAATTTTATTGAGTTTAATGAACTAGCACTGAACTTCATTTCATCTTACTACAGAGGATATATTCAAAGCACACTGTTAAAAAACAAGGTTGCTATCTAAATTTGCAGGAAAATACGCACACACAAAAATACCCAGTGACAAAAATAAGGCCAAAATACACTGCGTGCAACTTTCTCGAATTTTTCAGTGGGATGTTCCTTCCTTTCCCTTAACTCAACTAAGGGATAAACTTATGAAAGTCTTAGTTTCTAGAATTTAGTTATGAAATTAGATTTTCACTTGCACAACATAATTATTTGATTCATCAAATTCAGCACTATTTGCTTACAACACATATGACTTTTGAGGATAAAATGGCATACAATCTAATTTTATCTGTAAACGATCATTCAGCTTTTTTTTTTTTTTATCCTTAATGGCTGTTGTACCTGAGAAATATTTAAAATGCTAAGTAAAAACACTCTCAACAAACAGATCAAAACTTTCAATGTTAAGAAGCGTGAGGATTACTTAGTATAGAATTTCTGCAACTTCTAATCACATGAATTGAAGCTTATGACTCCAGTCTGTCTTCTGTAAGCTTTGCTTTGGAACACCCTTCTTATGATAGTGGCAACACAAAATGATGACAAGAATATATGTTAGCAAATGGTATAAAACTACACTCGGGCAATGTTTTTTAAGAAAATAGCCTCTTTTATTAACTTCAAGTGCGTATTTCTGCTTTCCTTGATTTCTACCAAAGTCTCAAGAATATATATAAATAAGTTGAATATATAGAAAGACTCTGCAAACAGACGAGTTCATACTATGGCTTATGATGATGAAACAATTTATTCAAAACATCTGTTAACTGGAGACAAAAGAGGGGAGGAATATTTCTCTTCCTTCTTTCTTCCCAGTGTTTTAAGCAGAGTTTGTGATCTTTACCCCTAAGTTCCATTATATTGAAAAAAAACAAGTGTTAACATTTCCCTCAAAATAATTCAGTTCCATAAGTTTTTAAAAGAAATATGATACTTTAAAACAATGAAAACACACCGTTGTTTATTTAAGGCACTGCTGCTGCTGCTAAGTAGCTTCAGTCGTGTCCGACTCCTGTGCAACCCCAGAGACGGCAGCTCACCAGGCTCCCCCATCCCTGGGATTCTCCAGGCAAGAACACCAGAGAGGGTATTTAAGGCACAGTGTGCTTTAAATTACATTCATACTGAAGTGTTACTCTTCTTTAACAGCTGATGACCAATATTCAAACTGTAGCACGATCCTCAGACCTCTGAGTTCAATTCGGATCTGTAAGTGAAAAGAATATCAGATCTACAGAAAAATTAATTCTTATAATAATGCACAAGGGATCTTCTTTACACTACTCAGAAAATGAATCCTTTTGAACTGAAGTTAAGGACACAACCCAGATTGGTTTCTCAATTCCTATCTGTTTTCACTGAATCACTATGATCGCCGTGAGAACATCACATGTTATACAAGCTACTCTTGTTTTAATGTTTTAAATTAACATTCATTTTAATGGGAGAAGAAAATGGTATTCTTGCCTGGAGAATCCTGTGATCAGAGAAGCCTGGAGGGCTGCTGTCCATAGGGTTGCAAAGTTGGACACGAGTGAAGCGACTTAGCATGCATGCATGCACTGGAGAGGGAAAAGGCCATCCACTCCATTATTCTTGCCTGGAGAATCCCAGGCACAGAGGAACCTGGTGGGCTGCCCTCTGTGTGGTCGCACAGAATCAGACACGACTGAAGCGACTTAGAAGCAGCAGCATTCATTTTCATTGGAGTTTAGCATCTTATTTCCTCCTAAAGAGAGAAGGGTGGTACTCAGTCAAATTCTTTGGACTCAATCTGATCACGGGAGTGGCACTCTAGTAAATCACCAGGATAAATGACTCTGGCAAGAACTGGGATTCTGATGTAGAACATATAATCATAAACAAAATTCCCAAACTAACACAGACTCTTTTCATTACCATTGTTTTAGTCCTTTCCTCAACTGAGCTGCTTAGTCACAGCTCCAGAAAGCTATTCTCTTTCCCTTCTAAGGACAGGCTTACCTCTGTGCAGCTTGGTATTTCAGTGTTCCCTTTGGTTAGATTCCTTGCTTTCAACCCCAGCTCAGTGCTGACAACCTTCAGGTCTCAAATAACATACTATGCAACTGGTGCATTTTACATTCTTACCAAAGAAAGTAACTGTCAGTTGTATCTCCACAGTATTAATTTAGCCACAAGGAATCTTTGGCAAAACTAAACAGAATGTTAGAGAGACGACAGCACTTCTATGAAATATGTTGTCAGCTTTACAAACGGCCTATAAACTACAAAGTCATCACGAAATAGACATCTACTTAATACACATTTCATTATTAGATTATTTCTTTGAATATAATCATTTTATACTTTCCTATTTGCAAGTGATTCATAAAACCTGGGGTCTACTTTTTCAACTAAAACTGGTGTTTTTTTTTTTTTTTTTTCATTTTAGCCAAGATTTGACTGATGTCTTTAAGATGTTTATATAACAATTACATTATTCATAACTCCAAATACATAAAAGATGATGACAGAAACATCATAAATACATAAAATAAAAATGTAGTTATATTTATAGCCTCTGATAAATGATAGCAAAACTGGAACAGAAACATTTTTAAAACATTTAGTGAAATTTCAACATTTTTCTAATCTTTTTTGATTTCATATTTCTCATGTGCTTTAGAATGCATTACAACATCAGTAGAGTACTGGGCTTCCCTGGTGGCTTAGAGGGTAAAATGTCTGCTTGAAATGGAGACCTGGGTTCCAATCCTGGGTTAGGAAGATCCCCTGAAGAAGGAAATGGCAAACCATTCCAGAATTCCTGCCTGAGAATCCAATAGATGGAGGAGCCTGTAAGGCTACAGTCCACGAGGTCGCAAAGAGTCGGACATGACTGAGCGACTTCACTTTCACTTTAGTAGAGTATTATCATATGTTTAAAAATCTATAAAAATATGGTAAAAAATGCTGGTAGAAATTTAACCATTCAAGATACATATTCAGCTGTTTTAATTCATGATGAGAGTAATCTGAAACAACTTGGGTTTTCATTGGTATTGGTGACCATGCCTGACCTGCCTCCTGAGAAATCTATATGCAGGTCAGGAAGCAACATTTAGAACCGGATATGGAAAAACAGACTGGTTCCAAATAGGAAAAGGAGTACGTCAGGCTGTATATTGTCACCCTGCTTATTTAACTTCTTTGCAGGGTACATCATGAGAAATGCTAGACTGGAAGAAACACAGGCTGGAATCTAGATTGCCAGAAAAAATTTCAATCACCTCAGATATGTAGACGACACCACCCTTATGGTAGAAAGTGAAGAGGAACTAAAAAGCCTCTTGATGCAAGTAAAAGAGCAGAGTGAAAAAGTTAGCTTAAAGCTTAACATTCGGAAAATGAAGATCATGACTACTGGTCCAATCATTTCATGGGAAATAGATGGGGAAACAGTGGAAACAGTGTCAGACTTTATTTTTTGGGCTCCAAAATCACTGCAGATGGTGACTGCAGCCATGAAATTAAAAGATGCTTACTCCTTAAAAGAAAAGTTATGACCAACCTAGATAGCATATTCAAAAGCAGAAACATTACTTTGCCGACTTAGGTCCGTCTAGTCAAGGCTATGGTGTTTCCTGTGGTCATTTATGGATATGAGTTGGACTGTGAAGAAAGCTGAGTCCCGAAAAATTGATGCTTTTGATCTATGGTGCTGGAGAAGCCTCTTGAGAGTCCCTTGGACTGCTAGGAGATCCAACCAGTCCATTCTGAAGGAGATCAGCCCTGGGATTTCTTTGGAAGGAATGATGCTAAAGCGGAAACTCCAGTACTTTGGCCACCTCATGTGAAGAGTTGGCTCATTGGAAAAGACTCTGATGAAGGGAGGGATTGGGGGCCGGAGGAGAAGGAGACGACAGAGCATGAGATGGCTGGATGGCATCACGGACTCGATGGACGTGAGTCTGAGTGAACTCCGGGAGTTGGTGATGGACAGGGAGGCCTGGCATGCTGCATTTCATGGGGTCACAAAGAGTCAGACACGGCTGAGTGACTGAACTGAACTGAACTGAACTGAGCGGAACTGAAGCTAGGGACTGTTGGTGGCAGAGGTAGAGGCCCTAGTCTGTGTATCCAAACTTGGAGTGATGGAATACAGTTTAAAGTTACTGTAAACATACGAAATTTAGAAAGATGGTTATGATAACCCTGTATGCGAGACAGCAAAAGAGACACAGATGAATAGAACAGTCTTTTGGACTCTGTGGGAAAGGGAGAGGGTGGGATGTTTTGCGAGAATGGCATTGAAACATGTATAATGTCATATAAGAAAAGAATCGCCAGTCTAGCTTCGATGCAGGAGAGGATGCTTGGGACTGTTGCACTGGGTTGACCCAGAGGGATGGTATGGGGAGGGCGGAGGGAGGGGATTTAGGACTGGGAACACGTTTACACCCAGTGGAGGCTTCATGTTGATGTCTGACAAAACCAATACACTACTGTAAAGTAAAATATAAAGAAAGAAAGTTACTATAAACAAAGAAAGAGAAAAAGGTTTCTCTTCAGAAATAAAATGTTTAGAATTGATTTTCATACAGATGGAAGACCTTTTCACCTACTTAGTATTAGTGAATATCTGGCTTGATATAATTTTGCTTGAACTTTATGCTAGACAGCCTATTTTTGACCTGGGAAACAAATATTGTACATCTGCTTTAACCTTGGAGAATAGTCACTGGGTATTCACTTGAACGGGAAAGTAAAAATCTGTTGCAGTTGTCTCTCATCAGTGTACCCTCTGGGGAAGTCAGGATATGAAAATGAGATTGTGCATTTCTGTGCTTTGGAGTTATGTGTTCCTAGTTAGTTAAGATAATGAAGAAGTTTAATGATTCCAGATTCTTGCCTAGGAAAACACTAACATCACTGTTGCCACACCTGTATTTTGTGGTTAACAGGATCCTTTTACCACGATATATGTTTCATTCATGGACTTTCAACTTTAAAGAATTTTCTATGTGTACTGGCTCTGCCCCTACAGCTTCAGAACACTCCTCTTTAAACTGTATGGAAGACCACTTCCCAGGCCATGGTCCTTGAGTTTATTTTTATTTTTTCCTAATTTTAGTATATACAATGTATTGGGTATTTTATCATTATGGCATAATTTTCTTCAAAGAAAAATTTGTTTTTCATGTCAAGTATGAAACATCGTACTGAAAGTTGTCTCCTATTTAATCATGACATATGATCAGTGAGTCCACATAATAAGGAATGACAATTGGCACTTTTTAGCAGAAACCAGCACTTCCCTGGTAGGTAACCTGCTTAAGAATCTGATGCCATGCAGGAGACCCCAGTTTGATTTCTGGTTTGGGAGGATGCTCTGGAGAAGCAATGGGCCACTCACTCTAGTATTCTCTAGGTTTCCCTGGTGGTTTAGATAGTAAACAATCCATCTGCTCTGAGAGAGCCACTGGAAGAGTGGCCTAACAACCCACTCCAGTATTCTTGCCTGAAGAACCCCCATGGACAGAGGAGCTTGATAGGCTATATTCCAGAGGCTCACAAAGAACCAGACATGACTGTGAGAATAAGCGGACCAGAAACCAAAATATATTTTTAAAAAACCCTTGAAAACCTTGAAATTTGGAAGTGTTCCTTAGAAAGAGCATTTCAACCCTGGGGAAAAAAAAAAAAAAAACAAACATAAAGCAATGAACTTTACTGCTCTCTTTTCCCTATAAGATCAGAGAAGAAATGGAGTGTCATTTCCCTTTTTAGAGGCTAGCTGTTCTAGTAGAAAATATGAAATGATTAAATAAGTGATTGAAACCTACTGAAATGCTGCTTTAAATAAATAAATAAATAAACAAATAAATAAATAAAACCTAATTCAAGATGGATACCAAAGCAAGAACATAATTGAAATCACTTGCTGTTGTAAGACATGGCTTCAAAAGAGAACTAAATAAATGTATATAATGATTGGCTAAATTCTCTGGCAATACATTATAAAAATTTACAGTCAATATTTTAAAGGATTTTTACACACAATAAAATAAAAATGCCTTTTACTTATGCATAATTTTAAAAATCTAAAGCACTGGACTACTTTTCAGACATTCCAGGCCAAGGTCATTTAAACAAACTATCTACTTTATCTGCCAAAACAACATGGTGGTGATGGTGGTGATTAGTTCCTAAGTCATTTCTGTCTCTTTTTCATCTCCATGGACCATAGACCACCAGGCTCCTCTGCCCGTGGGACTTCCCAGGCAAGAATACTGAGGCTTGTTTTCATTCTCTCTTCCGGAAGATGTATCTTCCCAACTCAGGGATTTCTCAACCCTGGGTCATCTTACATTGGGTAGTGGACTCCTTACCACTGAGCCACCAGGAGAATACCCCAAAGCAACACAGTATCTACTTAAGAAGTATTTCTTGGCTTTCATATGTACTGCATCAAACTTCCAGCCTATATCATCTGCATTTGTTCAGAACTACCCTAGTGATCCATCAATTAATAGCCAGCTTCCCAACGATCCTTGTCTGGGAAGATCCCACATGCTGAAGTGTAACTAACCTCAGGGGACACAACTCAGGAGCTCATGTGCCAAAACTAGAGCCAGTGTTCTCCAACAAAAGAAACATCACAATGGGAAGGCTATGCAGCATAGTGAAGTGCACCATACCACTTGCCTCAGCTAGAGAAAGCCCTTGAACATCCATGACTAGCTGGCCCCACCAAAATAAATGCAATTTTAAAAATAACAAAAATTCATGTCAATGTATGGCGAAACCAATACAGTATTGTAAAGTAAAATAAAGTAAAAATAAAAATTAAAAAAAAATTAAAATGGAAAAATAAATAAATAAATAAGACCTTAAAAAAAAAAAAAAACAGTGAGTTTAGCAGAGAAGTTAGTTACATATATTTAGCAACAAGCAAATGTAATTTGCATGTTGAAAGTGCTAAAATACTTATTTTTCAAAACGTGATAAATGATACTGATTAGAAGAAAATTATAAAAATATTCTAGGCAATAGTTCAGCAGGATGAGAGGTAAGGGTATCCCAACCATCAGAGTTCAAATTTGTGGTGTGAATGCCTAAAAGCCTTTGAAACATCATGTTGGTCAAATAATTTGAGGATACATATATCTACTAAGCTGTTAGCTATCTCTTCTGCACCTTTATATTTCATTCTGAGCCAGCTGGATTTTCTAAAATAATGTGTAGATTTGTTTTGTTTGTTTTAGTTTCTGAGGAGACTTCCCATTCTGACCACATGCTAGGAAAGTTTTAATATATTTTCCATTAGTATAATTCAAGTTTTATCTACTCTAAGCTTTCATACCATTAATCCCATATTGATTTCCTTTAGCAGGCTCTAGTGATGTTCTTCAAGCTGTTTTAGCCATTCTTTAATTTGGGTATAATGCTCACTGATTTGAATAGCAAATTAACACTTTTCTAATGTGCTTTTAGAGTGTGGTGAGCTGTTCTGTTTCAGGGTTTTGGTTGGAAAACCCTGCCTTATTGTTAGGGCTGCAGTATCTTCTGATACCAAAGGAAAGACTACAAATATTCCAAACAAATTTGATTAAAGTAATGAACATTTTCTAAAGTGTTACAGAGTTCCTCATGAAAATATTTATTCCCAAGGAAAAAATACTCCCAGCTCCTTGAGTACATCATGATTTTATTAAGGGAATCTGTGAGAACTGACATGTCTCTGTGCATCATGACTTCATCAACACACCTCTCTGAGGTGAAAAAACAAGTTAGAATTCACATACTTCAGGAAAGCCATATTTAAATATGGAAAAAGCTTGTTTCAATAACAGTAAAAATGGCTGTATGAGAAGTGGATTGATATTTTTTCTCTATTTGTCTCTGAGCATCTTCCTGAAAGTTGCGTCTTCACTTCCTACTGAAACGTTTTATTCTGCTCTTGTTCAGTTGCCCAGGCATAGTAACTCTCTGCAACATAATAAGGAATGTTATGTTCCTTATTATGCAGCACACCACGCCTCACTGTCCATCACTAACTCCCAGAGTTTGCCCAAATTGAGGTGCAACAAATTAGTTGTACCATCCGACCATCTCATCGTCTGTTAGGCACTTCTCCTTCTGCACTCAAGCTTTCCCAGCATCAGGGTCTTTTCCTATAGTTAGTTCTTTGCATCGGGTGGCGAAAGTATCAGAGTTTCAGCTTCAGCAAAAGTACTTCCAATGAAAATTCATGGCTGATTTCCATCAGGATTGACTGCGTTGATCTCCTTGCAGTCCAAGGGACTTGCAAGAGTCTTCTCCAACACCACAGTTCAAAATCATCAATTATTCCATGCACAACTTCCTGTATAGTCCACCTCTCCCATCCATACATGAGTAATGGAAACTATATAGGTATGATCTGATCGACCATTCATTGCAAAGTAATGCCTCTGCTTTTGAATATGCTCTTTAGATGGTTACAGCTTTTCTTCATAGGATCTAGCGCCTTTTAATTCCACGGCTGCAGTCACCATCTGCAGTGATTTTGGAGCCCGAGAAAATAAAGTCTATCACTGGTTCCATTTTTCCCCATGATTTCCCTATTTGATGTGAAGTCACGGGGCCAGATGCCATGATACTTCATTTTTTCAACTATTGAGTTTTAAGCAAGGTTTTTCACTCTCTTCTTTCTTTCCATCAATATGCTCTTTAGTTATTCTCCACATTTCTGTCATATACGTGGTGTCAAGCTGCAAATTCTGCGGTTATTGATATTTCTCCAAGCAATCTTGATTCTAGTTGCTTCATCCAGCCTGGCATTTGCACATGATGTGCTGAATATAAGTTAAAATAAGCCACATGACAACATACAGCCTTGATGTACTGCCTTTCCAAATTTGAAAGCTAGTGCATTGTTCTGATGTCCAGTTCTAAGTGTTGCTTCTTGACATGCCTACAGATTTCTCAGGAGGCAGCTAAAGAGGTTTGGTATTTGCATCTTTTCAGGAATTTTCCATAGCTTGTTGTCATCCACACAGTCAAAACCTTTGGCATAGTCCAAATCAGATGTAGATGTTTTTCTTGGAAATCCCTTGCTTTTTCTCTGATTCCAATGGATGCTGGCAATTTGATCTCTGGTTTCTCTGACTTTTCTAAATCCTAGCTTTAACATCTGAAAGTTCTCAGTTGATGTACTGCTGGAAGCCTAGCTTGAAGAACTTTGAACATGGACTTTGCTTACATGTGAGATGTGTGCAATTGTGTGTTAGTTTAAACAATCTTTGGCATAGCTTTTTTTGAGGATTGGAGTTTAAACTAACCTTTCCAAGTTCTGTGGCCAGTGCTGAGCTTTTCAAATTTGCTGGCATATTGAGTGCAGGATTTTAATGTCATATTGTGGTAGGACTTGAAATTCCACAACTGGAAACACATTACCTCTAGCAACTTTGTTCATATTTCTGTACTAAGGGCTACTTGATTTCACATTCCAGGATGTCTGGTTCTGGGTGAGTAAAGACATGTTCACAGTTATGTGGAGTAATTAAGATGTTCTTCTTCTCCTTTTTTTTTTTTTTTTTTCAAGTTCAGTTCTTCTGTGTATTCTTGCCACCACTTCTTAATATATCTGCTTCTGTTAGATCCATATATTTTATCTCCTTTATTATGCCCATGTTTGCTATGAAATGTTCCCTTGGTATCTGTAACATTCTTGAGGTGATCTCTGTTCCTTTGCCATCCTATTGTTTTTCTCTGTTTCTTTGCACTTGATCCCTGAGGAAGGCTTTTCTTATCTCTCCTTGCTATTCTTAAGCAAACTGCATTCAAATGGATTATCTTTCTTTTTCCTCCTATGCCTTTAGCTTCTCTTCTTTTCTAAGTTATTTGTAAGGCCTCCTCAGACAAACCTTTTGCCGTCTTGCATTTATTTTTCTTGGGTATGCTTTTGTTCATTGTCTCATGCAGAATGTCATGACCCTTGGTCCATAGTTCTCCAAGCAGTCTGTCTATAAGATCTAATCCCTCAAATCTATTTGTCACATCCACTGTGTAATCATAAGGGATTGATTTTGGTCAACCCAATGGTCTAGTGATTTTCCATACTTTCTTCAATTTAAGTCTGAATTTTTCTTTGAGGCATTCCTGTTCTGAGCCATGTCACTGCTCAGTCTTGTTTTTTTCTGACTGCATAGTGCTTCTCCATCTTCGGCTGCAAAGAACATAATCAGTCTGATTTCAGCATTGACCATCTCAAGAGTCATCTCTTGTGTTGTTGGAAGAGGGTGTTTTCTATAAATGGTGAGTTCTCTCAGGGAACTCTGTTAGCCTTTGCCATACTTCATAGGTACTCCAAGGTCCAACTTGCCTGTTATTCCAGGTATCTCTTGACTTCCTGCTTTCTCTAGTAGGCAATGAATGTGGGCAGTATAAGCCCTCATTCCTCTGCCTTTTCTAAATTGATCGTATATATCTGGAAGTTCTTGGTTCAAATACTTTGAAGCCTAGCACAAAGAATTTTGAGCATTATCTTGCTTAGTATGTGAAATGAGCACAATAGTGCAGTACTTTGAATAATTTTCAGCATTACCCTTTGATGTGGGGATCAGTACGTGGTCATGTGTACACTTGAGCTTGCTCAGTAGTGGCATAATGTGTATTCCATAGCGCAAACTCAGAAGTTGGATCATGTATGCCATATAATGTCGACTCAGTAGAGGTAGGATGATACTTTCAGAATGCAAGCTCAGTAGTTGTGCTAAGCTTGCTGTAGAACACTGATTCAGCAATGGTAAGATGTGTGTTCTAGAATACAGGATCAATAGTGTCGTCATATTTCCTCCAGAGTTTAGCCACTGCAGAAGTGGCATGTGTGCTTAGAATGGGTCTTAATAGTGGTGAGATGCATGCTCTACATCTCAGTCTCAGTAGAAGAGAGATAAGTTGTCTAGAGTGCAAGCTAGTAGTTACAAGACACATGGTGTGAACACCTGTAGTACCCAAAGAAGCAGTGGAAGTTGTCACAGCACTGAAACACTGAATGGTGAAAAACTGCTTGGTGTGTTTGACCCACAGTAGACAAAGAAGCATTCCAAGAATGGTTTACCTATGATTTACAGGATGGTGGTAATTATTGCGTGCATTCCACCTAATGTAGATTGAGATGCACTTAAGCCATGTCATAAAACTGAACCAGTGATAGTTACAATGTCTTAATCTAACCTAACATGGCAAGGTTTTTCTGTACACCTGGTAATAAGATCTGCTAGACAGCTGTGGGTTTTCTTCCTTTTTTTTTTTTTTCCCTGATAAAACACATACTCCCCTTCACATCCAGGATGGTTTGAGCACAGGACTCGCTCTGTTCTCAAGGTCCTGTCCCTCACAGTATAGGAGAGAAGTAAAAAAGTTGGTGCCAGAAAGAGAGTTGGATGGGGACCTTTAGCAGCTGTGGTCTGCCAGAAGTCCACAGAGGCAGGCTGTGTCCTGGAAAATCTGGGTGGGTGCCTGGGCATTTGTTGATGTTTGGGAGTCAGCTGTGTCAATGTTTGGGAGCTGAGTCATCACCTGCATACCCACTACCTGTCCTTGAGGTGAGCCCTGTCTAGGGACTCCTGATTGAAAGAACACATTAATATACTAAGGTGGCCACCAGAAATACAGGAGACTTAAACAACAGGAGATGGTTTTCTCCGAGTTCTGGAGGCTAGCAGTCCAGCATCAAGGTGCTGACAGTGTGGTGTCTCCGGAAATCTCTTTCCGTGATGAGCAGACAGCTGCATTCCCATGTCCTCTGTCCCTGTATGTCCATACATCCTTGATGTCTTTGTCCTAATTTCCTTTTTATCTTCTGGCCATGCTGCTTTTCTTCTGGGTCTACTTTCCAGACCAGGGATTGGCAGTGAAAGTTCTGAGCCCTAACCACTTGCCTTCCACGGAATTTCCCTCTCTCTTTTTATATAGAGAATCATCAGATTGGACTAGGGCCTACCCTAGTGACCTTGTTTTAACTTAATCACCTCATTAAAGGTATAATCTACAAATAGGGTTACATTCCAATGTGTTAGGGGTTAGAAATTCTACAGATATTTTTTTAATTAATTAATTTATTTGAGTCTTCAGTCTTCCTGGCAGCATGTGGGATCTAGTTCCCTGACCATGGACAGAAGCCCAGCCCCCTAAACTGGGAGTGGAGAGTTTTAGCCACTGGAACTTTGGGAAAGTCCCCCCAACATATGGATTTTGCAGGGCACAATGAAGCCCAAAACAGGGTTGATGGTAGGGTGATTTGCCTGGCTGCACATTTGCACCCTACCTGCTCCTTAGAAATATCTGAGACCTTTAATAACATTGGGCCCATTCTTGGAAATACTGATTCTGTGGGCATGGAGTAAGATTGGCAGAATCAAACAGATCATAAGTAGTTTTCAAAAGCTCTCTAGTTAAATTCAGTTCAGTTCATTCAGTTCAGTCACTCAGTCATGCCTGACTCTTTGTGACCCCATGAATCGCAGCATGCCAGGCCTCCCTGTCCATCACCAGCTCCCAGAGTTCACTCAGACTCACGTCCATTGAGTCAGTGATGCCATCCAGCCATCTCATCCTCTGTCGTCTCCTTCTCCTCCTGCTCCCAATCCCTCCCAGCATCAGGGTCTTTTCCAATAAGCCAACTCTTTGCATGAGGTGGCAAAGTACTGGAGTTTCAGCTGTAGCATCATTCTTTCCAAAGAATTCCCAGGGCTGATTTCCTTCAGAATGAACTGGTTGGATCTCCCTGCAGTCCATGGGATTCTCAAGAGTCTTCTCCAACACCACAGTTCAAAAGCATCAATCCTTCAGCACTCTGCCTTCTTCACAGTCCAGCTCTCACATCCATACATGACCACAGGAAAAACAACAGCTTTGATTAGACAGACCTGAGTCGGCAAAGTAATGTCTCGACTTTTGAAGATACTCTCTAGGTTGATCATAACTTTTCTTCCAAGGAGTAAGCGTCTTTTAATTTCATTGCTGCAATCACCATCTGCAGTGATTTTCGAGCCCAAGAAAATAAAGTCTGACACTGTTTCCACTGTTATTCGCTGTTTAATAGGGACACCTTAAGCAGCCTGGGCAACACCTGGAGCCTGTGAGAAACTCAGACTCTCAGGCCCCACCCATAGCTGTTGGATGAGAATGTGTTTTTGCACAAGACACATAGGCAATTCCTTAGATTCACTGACAGTTAAGAAGCACAGCCCAGGAGATTTGAAAGTGTGGCCCAAACAGAGAAGTTTGCGTCCAGATCTCTGAGCTTTGCTTATACCCTAACTTTCTTCAATACGGAGGACAAAAGAGCTCCTAGAATCTCTGAAGGGTGGTGAGGAGGATAAAGCTCCCAGCTCAAGCTACAACATCTGATTAGTTTATTGAATAGCCAATAACCTGCTCCTCCCAAGGCAGGTGCTCAGTGTGTCACATGAAGAAATAAATGAATCCCTGACTCTAAACCCTTAGGGTCTCCTGAAGCAGTAGATTCTTTAGTATTTTGAGCATATTCTTGTTGTTGCTTGGACTCCCCTTGTGCCTCAGCTGATAAAGAATCTGCCTGCAATGTGGGAGACCTTGGTTTGATCCCTGGGTTGGGAAGATCCCCTGGAGATGGGAAAGGCTACCCACACCAGTATACTAGCCTGGAGGATTCCATGGACAATATATAGTCCGTGCGGTCACAAAGGGTTGGACACAACTGAGCACCTCTCACATTCACTGTTGCGATTTACTTGCTAAGTTGTGTCTGAATCTTTTGTGACCCCATAGACTGTAGCCTGCCAGGCTCCTCTGTCCATGGGATTTCTCAGGCAAGAATACTGGAGTGATTGCCATTTCTTCCTCCAGAAGAACTTTCCGACCCAGAGACTGAACCCAGGTCTCCTGCATTAAGAGGTTGATACTTTACTGCTGAGCCACCAGAGACCAATCTTTCCAAAAATATTGGATGATTTTACACCCTAGGATTCACTTCACTTCAAAATCAAGTGAGGCGAACTTTGAACTTTCAGATTCCCAGGGCCCCTCCTAGGGCAATTTGAGTTTCTTGGGTGTGATATGCAGCCCTGGAATCTCTATGTTTAATAATGCCACAAGCGATTCTGAGATTTGAGCAATCTTTAGATGCATATGAAAGTGAAAGTGTTAGTCATCCAGTTGTGTTTGACTCTTTGCAAACCCATGGATAGTACCTCACCAGGCTCCTCTGTTCATGGAATTCTCCAGGCAAGCGTAACTGGAGTGGAGAGCCATTTCCTTCTCCAGGAGATCTTCCTGACCCAGGGATTAAATCCCAGTCTCCTGTACTGCAGGCAGATTTTTTTACGCTCTGAGCCATCAGGGGAGCCTAGAAGCATAAATAGATAGTCAAAATGTTCCTTCCTTTTCCCTAAGTTTTGCAAACATTTTTAAATTGACATCCAAAATGTTTCTGTTGTAAGTGTAAACACTGCAAAAACTGTACCTTTCGGCAAACAATGAAAATAAACCCTCTAAGTAAATCAAACTAGGAATTCCCTGGCAAGCCAGTAGTTAGTGCTCAATGCTTTCAGCCTGGTGACCGGGGTTCAGTCCCTAGTCAGGAAACTAAGCTCCTGCAGGAAGTCTCATGGTGTGTCCATAAATAAATAAAACTGTAATATCATGCTTTCAAACATATCCAGAAGAATGTAAAGAGCATAGAGTTTTAAAAAATGTTCAGTTTTATTCACTTATTTGGTGCTTTAGGTCTTAGTCATGGCAGGCAGGATCCTTTGTCCACTCTACTGCCCTCTGGCATGTGGGGTCTTACCCACCATGTATTAAACCCACATTCCCTGCATTGGAAGGCAGATTCTCAACCACTAGACTGCCAGGAAGTCCCTAGCCTTGGGTTCTGATACTCACCAACATTTGAGAAGGACATGGCAACCCACTCCAGCAATTTTCCCTGGAGAATCCAATGGATAGAGGAGCCTGGCTGGCTACAGTCCATGAAGCTTCTTAAAAGAGCATGAAATGAGCTCTTTCTAATGGTCAGTTTTTATTTTTTCCCTGTTTCATTGAGATGTAATGGACATATATTCTGTAAATTTAAGGTGAACACATTTTGATTGGATAAGAACAGTATTTTTTATGTTATATGCGGTTACAGCACTTTAGATCACATTCATTAGCGAACATCATTTTTATTCTAATTCAGCGACTCTGTTATCTTATAATGAATGGAAATACACATATTTCTTCTCTGAAACCCACGAATCTGTGTGCACAGGGCTGTAAAGGCAGTGGGAGGGAAAGCTTGAGATATAATCTAGGTGCTGCAAAGGAGGACAGAGAAGAGGGCGAGTAAGGGGGGAAGGGAGCAGGAGGGGGTGAGGGTGTGACCTGACACCCCTGACATGGTTTTAAGAAAGCATGAGTCCCTGCCTAGAAAAAGCTCCTGAGGTTCAGCATGAAGATCCACAGTGAGAACCCTGGGAATCCAGCAGGTGCTGAGTCTTCAAGTGCAGATCACTCGGGAGTAAGCTTGCTTCCTGCCCTCCTCACCCTGCCTCCCCCACACCCACCCACCCCCTTGCCCTTGGAAGAGGACAGGGGTTCGCTGTTTGCAGCTGGAGAATTTTCTGGCATTGGAAGAGAGCCCTTGAGTTTTTAGGTTGCTAACATTAGCCCATGCCCTGTTGGAATAGCTGTGTGGACCACCTTCCCCTGCCGTCAAGCTATTGAACTACAAGTAACTAATGATGCAGATAAACTGGAGAAAAGGTGCTGGCCTCTGGATGCCAGAGAGGGAAGTGGGGACTCTCACCACACTGAGACCTGGAAAATAGCCCCTGGGAGGGGCCCTGAAGCCCCACCCACATTCTTTCCTCTCTCTAACATTTTGCTAGAAATGTTTCTAGTTGAAAGGTCCTATGGGGAAAAACTGGTTCAGAAACATGATTGGAGCCCAGTTTGGGTACTATGGATTGGGCTAGAATGGGCTTTAAAAGCCTTGGAATCTCCTGATGCAGCCTTACTGGGAAAAGGCTTTTGGAAATCCAGGTAGAAGAAGTTCCATGGACGCTGGACACAGGAAGTGGTGCTGCTATTCCCAGAGAACTCTTTCTGGGACGTGGAGACAAAGACACTCCAGCTGCACCCTCCACTTGGTCTCAGAGTAGGAAGTGTTTAGCTGAACTGAGTCAGCTGGACTTCAGGAGCTGGTGAGCCATGGGGTTTGGAATGCTTCCTTTTGTTCTCTGCACCCATGAGTCTGCAAAATTTCTCTGTAAAGGGCTAGGGAGTAACCAGGCATTAAGGGCCATGAGGTCTCTCCCATTAACGGGGTGAAATAGCCTCAGACAGTGGCAAATGATCACGTCTGTGTTCCAATAAAACTTTCCTTGTGACACTGAAATTTAGATATCATATAATTTTCACATGTCACAACACTTTCCTTTGTTTTCCCCAAATTAAAAAATAAACCTGTAAAAATATTAAACATATTTTTAAAGTAAAAAAAAAAAAAACAAACTAAAACATAAACATCGATCTTAGCTTGCTGGTTGAAAAACAAAACAAAACAAAACAGGAAGCAAGCCAATGTGTCAATCCCTATATAAACCATTTGCCTATATAATGCAGCTAGCATCCCATTAGTGACTTGTAACATGAATTTAGTAGGCTGGATTCTGCTTATGAAAAATAGAAATTTTCTTTAAATCTAAAACGACATCAGCTGTAAGACACATTATTCCTTTTATTTTTGGTCACATCCAGGGACATGTGAGATCACAGGTCCCTGACCAGGGATTGAAGCCATGCCCCTGGCCTGGAAGTGAGGAGTCTTAAATACTGGATTACCAGGGAAGTCCCACAGCATTATTTTTCATACCAATATAAAAGATATATTTATATACATAGGTGTGTGTGTGTGTTCAGTTGCTTCAGTCATGCTTGACTCTTTGTAACCCTATGGGTGCCGCCCACCAGGCTCCTCGGTCCATACGATTCTTCAGGCAGGAATACTGCAGTGGATTGCCTTGCCCTCCTCCAGGGGGTCTTCCTGACCCAGAGATGGAACCTACATCTTTTAGGTCTTCTGCATTGGCAGGAGGGACCTTTACCACCAGGGCCATCATTTGCACACAACCAAACAAACTATGATATGCTACTGATGAAATGTAATCTGGTATCACAAATGGTCAAATGAAAACTTTAGAATGTCCTTTAATGTCTATGAAACGTGTTAATGGCTTGGAAGCTATCAACAAGTGTATTCATATGGAGAGAAATTGTGTTACAAACCTTTTATTTCAATGAGCACCACCACCCCTGTCAGCATCCAGCTACATACTCGCTGACTTTCTCTCTTGCATGATAGTTTTAATTCACTCAGATTTGGAAGTCATTAAATGCTTGGAGAAACTGCTTCTCAGCCTTTTGGCCTAAGATCAAGTGTAAGTACCTGGGGAGCCAGGTGAGTGGGTCAAGCTGAGGTACAGATAAATGGTTGTTTAATAACAGTTACTGTTTATTCATGCAGCAGACATGTTAGCACTGACAGACACTCCATGTTGTTCCAGAAACCAAAATACAGCAGCCCAATAGCTCTGGAGCTGAATATGGCATGTGAGTTGGGGGAGGCTGTGATATCTGACATCATTGGTCAGGAGAGTCTGGGCAGAGAAACTGTGGACCGAGGCAGCTCAGGAGTTGGGTGATGGTACTTGAGACAGCGTCCAAGGCAGGGGAGCAGTAGAAGTCATGAGAAGGCCCTGTCCTATCTCCTTGTTGCCCTTGGGAGATTGGGTCTGGGAACCCTGCACCTGCAGATAGCAAAATCCAGGGGTGCGCAAGTCCATTATATGAAATGGTGCAGTCTTTGCATGTAACTTAAGGGGATACTCCCACATGCTTTAAATCATCTCCACATTCCTTATAATACCTAGTACAAAGTTCAGTTCAGTTCAGTCGCTCAGTCGTGTCCGACTCTGCCACTCCATGAATCGCAGCACGCCAGGCCTCCCCCCATCACCATCTCCCAGAGTTCACTCAGACTCATGTCCATCGAGTCCGTGATGCCATCCAGCCATCCCATCATCAGTCGTCCCCTTCTCCTCCTGCCCCCAATCCCTCCCAGCATCAGAGTCTTTTCCAATGAGTCAACTCTTCACATGAGGTGGCCAAGGTACTGGAGCTTCAGCCTCAGCATCATTCCCTCCAAAGTAATCCCAGGGTTGATCTCCTTCAGAATGGACTGGTTGGATCTCCTTGGAGTCCAAGGGACTCTCAAGAGTCATCTCCAACACCACAGCTCAAAAGCATCAATTCTTCGGCCATCAGCCTTCTTCACAGTCCAACTCTCACATCCATACATGACCACTGGGAAAACCATAGCCTTGACTAGATGGACCTTAGTTGGCAAAATAATGTCCCTGCTTTTGAATATGCTATCTAGTTGGGTCATAACTTTTCTTCCAAGGAGTAAGCATCTTTTAATTTCATGGCTGCAGTCACCATCTGCTGTGATTTTGGAGCTCCCAAAAATAAAGTCTGACACTATTTCCACTGTTTCCCATCTATTTCCCATGAAGTGATGGGACCAGAAGCCATGATCTTCGTTTTCTGAATGTTGAGCTTTAAGCCAACTTTTTCACTCTCCTCTTTCACTTTCATCAAGAGGCTTTTTAGTGCGTCTTTACTTTCTGCCATAAGGGTGATGTCATCTGTATATCTGAGGTGACTGATATTTCTCCTGGCAATCTTGATTCCAGCTTGTGTTTCTTCCAGTCCAGCATTTCTCATGATGTACTCTGCATATCAGTTAAATAAGCAGGGTGACAATATACAGCTTTGACGTATACCTTTTCCTATTTGGAACCAGTCTGTTGTTCCTTGTCCAGTTCTAACTGTTGCTTCGTGACCTGCATGCAGATTTCTCAAGAGGCAGGTTAGGTGGTCTGGTATTCCCATCTCTTTCAAATTTTCCACAGTTTATTGTGATCTACAGAGCCTAGGCTTTGGCATAGTCAATAAAGCAGAAATAAATGTTTTTCTGGAACTTTCTTGCTTTTGCCATGATCCAGCGATGCTGTGTAAATAGTTTCACAGTGTAAATGTTCTCTCTGTCTCTGTCTCTGTCTGTCTCTGTCTGTCTGTATGTCTCTATGTCTGTCTGTCTGTCTATCTATCTATCTATCTATCTATCTATCTATCTATCTATCTATCTATCATCTATCTATACTGGAGTGGGTTGCCATTTCCTTCTCCAATACTGCTGCTGCTGCTGCTTCACTTCAGTCGTGTCCAACTCTGTGCAACCCCATAGACGTGCAACCCCATAGACGGCCTTCTACCAGGCTCCTCTGTCCCT
>NW_017193053.1:0-9992 GCF_001704415.2 Capra hircus
CATTCCTGAGGCCACAAGCGGTCCCTGAGGTCCCCCGTCTTAAGTCGAGAGAAGCTGCCGCAACTCGAGAAAATCCAGAGGGTTCTCCTCTCCAGGCGAGATGAGGCCCCATTTCTGCTGAGGCGTCACCAGGTAATCACACCTAAACTCTGAACTTCCAAAGGGTCCTTCACATCCTTGCTGCAACTCAAGAAGTTCTCCGACATACCCGTCTCCACTCGAGAGGAAGCACGAGAGTCCCGCCCACATCCAGAGGAGCCCCGTTTCCACCTCCTAGCTCGAGAGGAGGGATCCTTTCCCTGCGTAGTCGGGAAAGAATTCCTGGCGTACCCATCGCATCTCAAGAGCAGGCGCTCTCCACAGGAAAGGCGAGAGGAACTTCAGGGTCGTGCCACCATTCCCAGAGTCCCCCAGATGTCTCAGTCCATTCCAGGGAAACCTGTTTTCCCTGCACTGCCTCGACTTTCAAAACGAGGATCGACTCACACCACGGTGGCACGTGGGACAGCCCTGTGGGAAAGCCTCGTGGGAATGCCTGGTGGGAAAGCCTCGAGGGAAAGCCACAGATCCCTTGATCCACGCAAAGGGAAGCGTGACACTGTTGCTACAGCTCGGGAGGAAAGCGCAAGTGCATGCCCCACTCGAGACGAGGACTGACTCCCCTGGGAGACTCCAGAAGTACCCCAAGATCCATGTCAGCACTGGAGAGGAATCGCAGGTTCCGGCACCGACTTCACACAAGGTCTTAGGCCCTGGCATCAACGGGAGAGGAATCCCGAGGCCCCGAGCAACTCGCATGGGGACTGGCCTTTCCTGAGGCCACCAGAGCGGGTCCCTGAGTCCCCCGTCTTAAGTCGAGAGCACCTGCCGCAACTCGAGAAAATCTGGGAGGTTCTCCTCCAGGCGACATGAGGCTCATTTCCGCTGAGTTGTCTCGAGGCTAATCACACCTAACCCTGGACTTTCAAAAGGTTATTCACACCCTTGCTGCAACTCCAAAAGTTCCCAACATACCCGTCTCCACTCGAGAGGAAGCACGAGACTCCCGCCCACATCCAGAGGAGCCCCGTTTCCGCCTCCTAGCTCGAGAGGAGGGATCCTTTCCTGCGTTGTCGGGAAAGAATTCCCGGCGATCCCGTCGCATCTGAAGAGGAGGCACTCCACAGGAAAGGCGAGAGGAACTCCAGGGTCGTGCCACCATTCCCAGAGTCCCCCAGATGTCTCAGTCCATTCCAGGGAAACCTGTTTTCCCTGCACTGCCTCGACTTTCAAGCCGAGGATCGACTGACACCACGGTGGCTCGAGGGACAGCCCTGTGGGTAGGCCTCGTGGGAAAGCCTCGAGGGAAAGCCACAGATCCTTGATCCACACGAAGGAAGCGTGACACTGCTGCTACAGCTCGGGAGGAAAGACACGTGCATGCCCCCACTCGAGACGAGGACTGACTCCCTGGGGAGACTCCAGAAGTACCCCAAGATCCATGTCAGCTGGAGAGGAATCTTCAGGTTCGGCACTCCACACAAGTTCTTAGGCCCGCATCGAAGGGAGAGGAATCCGAGAGGCCCCGAGCAACTCGCATGGGGACTGGCCTTTCCTGAGGCCACCAGAGCGGGTCCCTGTGGCTTTCCCACGAGGCTTTCCCACAAGGCTTTCCCAGAGGGCTGTTCCCCGTGCCACAGTGGTGTGAGTCGATCCTCGGCTTGAAAGTCGAGGCAGTGCAGGGAAAAAAGATTTCCCTTTAATGGACTGGAACATCTGGGGCACTCTGGGAATGGTGGCACGACCCTGGAGTCCCTCTCGCCTTTCCTGTGGAGAGCGCCTCCTCTTGAGATGCGACGGGAACGCCGGGAATTCTTTCCGGACCACGCAGGGAAAGGACCCTCCTTTCGAGATAGAAGGCGGAAACGGGTCTCCTCTGGATGTGGGCGGGACTCTCGTGCTTCCTCTCCAGTGGAGACGGGTATGTCGGGGAACTTCTTGAGTTGCAGCAAGGGTGTGAAGGACCCTTTGGAAGTGCCAGAGGTTAGGTGTGATTAGACTCGAGACGCATCAGGGGAAAAGGGCCTCATCTCGCCTGGAGGGGAGAACCTCCTGGAGTTTCTCGAGTTGCGGCAGGTGCTCTCGACTTACGACGGGGACCTCAAGGACCCGCTCTGGTGGACTCAGGAAAGGCCAGTCCCCATGCGAATTGCTCGTAGGCCTCTCGGGATTCCTCCCTTCAATGCCGGGGCCTAAGATCTTGTGTGGAGTCGGTGTCGGAACCTGAGGATTCCTCTCAATTGCTGCCATGGATCTTGGGGTACTTCTGGAGTCTCCCCAGGGGAGTCAGTCCTCGTCTCGATTCGGGGCATGCACGTGTGCTTTCCTCCGGAGCTGTAGCAGCAGTGTCGCGCTTCCCTTCGCGTGGATCAAGGGATCTGTGTCTTTCCCTCGAGGCTTTCCCACAAGCTTTTCCCACGAGGCTTTCCCAGGGCTGTCCCACGTGCCACCGTGGTGTGAGTCGATCCTCGGCTTGAAAGTCGAGGCAGTGCAGGGAAAACAGGTTTCCCTGGAATGGACTGAGACATCTGGGGACTAGGGAATGGTGGCACGACCCTGGAGTTCCTCTCGCCTTTCCTGTGGAGAGCGCCTGCTCATGAGTTGCGACGGGAACGCCGGGAATTCTTTCCCGAACACGCAGTTAAAGGATCCCTTCTCTCGAGCTAGGAGGCGGAAACGGGGCTCCTCTGGATGAGGCGGGTCTCTCGTGCTTCCTGTCGAGTGGAGACAGGGTATGTCGGGGAACTTCTTGAGTTGCAGCAAGGGTGTGAAGGACCCTTTGGAAGTTCCAGAGGTTAGGTGTGATTAGCCTCGAGACGCCTCAGCGGTAATGGGCCTCATCTCGTCTGGAGGGGAGAACCTCCTGGATTTTCTCGAGTTGCAGCAGGTGCTCTCGACTTACGACGGGGACCTCAGGGACCCGCTGTGCTGGCCTCAGGGAAGGCCAGGGCCCATGCGAGTAGCTCGGGGGCCTCTCAGGATTCCTCTCCCGTCGATGCCGGGTCCTAAGATCTTGTGCGGAGTCAGTGCCGGAACCTGAGGATTCCTCTCCAGTGCTGACATGGATCTGGGGTACTTCTGGAGTCTTCCCAGGGGAGTCAGTCCTCGTCTCGAGTGGGGGCATGCACGGGCGCTGTCCTCTCCAACTGTAGCAGCAGTGTCACACTTTCCTTCGTGTGGATCAAGGGATCTGTGGCTTTCCCTCGAGGCTTTCCCACGAGGCTTTTCACGAGGCTTTCCCACAGGGTTGTCCCACGTGACACCGTGGTGTGAGTCGATCCTCATCTTGAAGGTCGAGGCAGTGCAGGAGAAACAGGTTGCCCAGGAATGGACTGAGACATCTGGGGGACTCTGGAATGGTGGCACGACCCTGGAGTTCCTCTCGCCTTTCTTGTGGAGAGCGCCTCCTCTTGAGATGCGACGGTAACGCCGGGAATTCTTTCCAGACCACGCAGTGAAAGGATCCCACCTCTCGAGCTAGGAGGCGGAAACGGGGCTCCTCTGGATGTGGGCGGGACTCTCGTGCTTCCTCTCGAGTGGATACGGGAATGTTGGGGAACTTCTTGAGTTGCAGCAAGGGAGTGAAGGACCCTTTTGAAGTTCGAGATGTTAGCTGTAATAAGCCGTGAGACGCCTCAGCGGAAATTGGCCTCATCTCGCCTAGAGGGGAGAACCTCCTGGATTTTCTCGAGTTGCAGCAGGTGCTCTCGACTTACGACGGGGAGCTCAGGGACTCGCTCTGGTGGCCTCAGGAAAGGCCAGTCCCCATGCGAGTTGCTCGGGGGCCTCTCGGGATTCCTCTCCCGTCGATGCCGGGGCCTAAGACCTTGTGTGGATTCGGGGCCGGGAACTTAGGATTCCTCTCCAGTGCTGACATAGATCTTGGGGTTCTTCTGGGGTCTCCCCAGGGGAGTCAGTCCTCGTCTAGAGTGGGGGCATGCACCTGCGCTTTCCTCCGAGCTGTAGCAGCCGTGTCACGCTTTACTTCGCGTGGATCAAGGGATCTGTGGCTTTCCCTCGAGGCTTTCCCACGAGGCTTACCCACAGGGCTGTCCCACGTGCCACCGTGGTGTGAGTCGATCATCGGCTTGAAAGTCGAGGCAGTGCAGGGAAAACATGATTTCCTGGAATGGACTGAGACATCTTTGGGCTCTGGGAATGGTGACACGACCCTGAGATCCTCTCGCCTTTCCGGTGGAGAGCGCCTCCTCTTGAGATGCGACGGGAACGCCGGGAATTCTTTCCGGACCACGCAGGGAAAGGATCCCTCCTCTCGAGGTAGGAGGCAGAATCGGGGCTCCTCTGGATGGGGGTGGGACTCTCGTGCTTCCTCTCGAGTGGAGACGGATATGTCGGGAATTTCTTGAGTTGCAGCAAGGGTGTGAAGGACCCGTTGGAAGTTCCAGAGGTTAGGTGTGATTAGGCTCGAGACACCTCCACGGAAATGGGCCTCATCTCGCCTGGAGGGGAGAACCTCCTGGATTTTCTCGAGTTGCGGCAGGTGCTCTCGACTTA
The DNA here is from genome assembly GCF_001704415.2 of Capra hircus. Classification (NCBI taxonomy): domain Eukaryota; kingdom Metazoa; phylum Chordata; class Mammalia; order Artiodactyla; family Bovidae; genus Capra; species Capra hircus. Next base: position 4,555 of record NW_017193053.1, read on the forward strand.
CGACCGGGACCTCAGGGACCCGCTCTGGTGGCCTCAGGAAAGGCCAGGCCCCATGCGAGTTGCTCGGGGGCCTCTCGGGATTCCTCTCCTGTCGATGCTGTGGACTAAGACCTTGTGTGGAGTCGGTCCTGAAACCTGAGGATTCCTCTCCAGTGCTGACATGGATCTTGGGTACTTCTGGAGTCTCCCCAGGGGAGTCAGTTCTCGTCTTGAATGGGGGCATGCACGTGTGCTTTCCTCCCGAGCTGTAGGAGCAGTGTCACGCTTCCCTTCGCGTGATCAAGGGATCTGTGGCTTTCCCTCGAGGCTTTCCCACGAGGCTTTTCAGGAGGCTTTCCCACAGGGCTGTCCCACGTGCCACCGTGGTGTGAGTGGATCCTCGGCTTGAAAGTCGAGGCAGTGCAGGGAAAACAGGTTTCCCTGGAATGGACTGAGACATCTGGGGGACTCTGGAAATGGTGGCACGACCCTGGAGTTCCTCTCGTCTTTCCTGTGGAGAGGGCCTCCTGTTGAGATGCGACGGGAACGCCGGGAATTCTTTCCCGAACACGCAGGGAAAGGATCCCTCCTCTCGAGCTAGGAGGCGAAAACGCGGCTCCTCGCGATGTGGGCGGACTCGCGTGCTTCCTCTCGAGTGGAGACGGGTATGCAGGGGAACTTCTTGGGTTGCAGCAAGGGTGTGAACGACCCTTTGGATGTTCCAGAGGTTAGCTCTGATTAGCCTCGAGACGCCTCAGCACGAATGGGCCTCATCTCCCTGCAGGGGAGAACCTCCTGGATTTTCTCGCGTTGCGGCATGTGCTCTTGACTTACGACGTGGACCTCATGGACTCGCTCTGGTGGCCTCAGGAAAGGCCAGTCCCCATGCGAGTTGCTCGGGGCATCTCGGGATTCCTCTCCTGTAGATGCTGTGGATTAAGAGCTTGTGTGGATTCGGTGCCGGAACCTGAGGATTACTCTCCAGTGCTGACACATGGAACTTGGGGTACTTCTGGAGTCTCCCCAGGGGAGTCAGTCCTCGTCTCGAGTGGGGGCATGCACGTGCTCTTTCCTCCCGAGCTGTAACAGCAGTGTCACGCTTTCCTTGGCGTGGATCAAGGGATCTGTGGCTTTCCCACTAGGCTTTCCCACAAGGCTTTCCCACGAGGCTTTCCCACAAGTCTTTCCCACGAGTTCAGGGGAAAGTCTCGTGGAACTCATGGGAAAGCCTCGAGGGAAAGCCACAGATCCCTTGAACCAGGCGAAGGGAAGAGTGACACTGCTGCTACAGCTCGGGAGGAAAGCACACGTGCATGCCCCACTCGAGACGAGGACTGACTCCCGTGGGGAGACTCCAGAAGTACCCCAAGATCCATATCAGCACTGGAGAGGAATCCTCTGGTTCTGGCACCGACTCCAAACAAGGTCTTAGGACCCGGCATCGACGGGAGAGGAATCCTGAGAGGCCACCGTGCAACTCGCATGGGTACTGGCATTTCCTCAGGCCAACAGAGCGGTTCCCTGAGGTCCCCGTCATAGGTCGAGAGCACCTGCGGCAACTTGAGAAAATCCAGGTGGTTGTCCCTTCCAGGAGAGATGGGCCGATTTCCGCTGGGGCGTCTCGAGGCTAATCACACTTAAGCTCTGGAATTTCCAAAGAGTCCTTCACACCCTTGCTGCAACTCAAGAAGTTCCCCCACATACCCGTCTCCACTCGAGAGGAGGCACGAGAGTCCCGCCCACATCCAGAGGAGCCCCGTTTCCGTCTCATAGCTCGAGAGGAGGGATCCTTTCCCAGCGTGATAACGAAAGAATTCTCGGGAGTCACTCTCCACAGGAAAGGCGAGAGGAACTCCCTGTCATGCCACCATTCCCAGAGTCCCCCAGATGTCTCAGTCAATTCCAGGAAATCCTGTTTTCCCTGCACTGCCTCGACTTTCAAGCCGAGGATCAACTCACACCATGGTGGTACGTGGGACAGCCCTGTGGGAAAGCCTCGAGGGATAGCCTCGTGGGAAAGCCTCGTGGGAAAGCCTCCTGGGAAAGCCTCAATGGAAAGCCACAGATCCCTTGATCCACGCGAAGGGAAGTGCCAAACAGCTGCCACAGCTATGGAGGAAAGCGCACGTGCATACCCCTCTCGAGACGAGGACTGACTCCCCTGGGGTGACTCCAGAAGTACCCCAAGATCCATGTCAGCACTGGAGAGGAATCCTCAGGTTCCGGAACCGACTTCACACTAGGTCTTAGGCCCCGGCATCGACGGGAGAGGAATCCCGAGAGGCCCCCGAGCAACTCGCATGTGGACTGGCCTTTCCTGAGGCCACCAGAGCGGGTCCCTGAGGTCCCCGACGTAAGTCGAGAGCACCTGTCCCACCTCGAGAAAATCCAGGAGGTTCTACCCTCCAGGCTAGATGAGGCCCATTTCCGCTGAGGCGTCTCGAGACTAATCACACCTAACCTCTGGAACTTCCAACGGGTCCTTCACACCCTTGCTGCAACTCAAGAAGTTCCCCGACATACCCGTCTTCACTCGAGAGGAAGCACGAGAGTCCCGCCCACATCCAGAGGAGCACCGTTTCCGCCTCCTAGCTCGAGAGGAGGCATCCTTTCCCTGCGTGGTCGGGAAAGAATTTCCGGCGTTCCCGTCGCATTTCAATCGGACGCGCAATCCAAGGGAAAGGCGAGAGGAACTCCAGGGTGGTGCCACCATTCCCAGAGTCCCCCAGATGTCTCAGTCCGTTCCAGGGAAACCTGTTTTCCCTGCACTGCCTCGACTTTCAAGCCGAGGATCGACTCACACCCCCGTGGCACGTGGGACAGCCCTGCGGGACAGCCCTGTGGGAAAGCCTCGTGGGAAAGCCTCGAGGGAAAGCCACAGATCCCTTGACCACGCGAAGGGAAGCGCGACACTGCTACTAGACCTCGAGAGGAAAGCGCAGCTGCAGGCCCCCACTCGAGACGAGGACTGACTCCCCTGGGGAGACTCAGAAGTACCCAAGATCCATGTCAGCACTGGAGAGGAATGCTCAGGTTCCGGCACCGACTCCACACAAGGTCTTAGGCCCCGACTTCGACGGGAGAGGAATCCCAAGAGGCCCCCGAGCAAGTCGCATGGGGACTGGCCTTTCCAGAGGCCACCAGAGCGGGTACCTGAGGTCCCCGTCGTAAGTCGAGAGCACCTGCCGCAACTCGAGAAAATCCAGGAGGTTCTCCCCTCCAGGCGAGATGAGGCCCATTTCCGCTGAGGCGTCTCGAAGATATTCACACCTAACCTCCGGAACTTCCAAAGGGTCCTTCAGACCCTTTTTGCAACTCAAGAAGTTCCCCGACATACCCGTCTGCACTTGAGAGGAAGCACGAGAGTCCCCCACATCCAAAGGAGCCCCGTTTCCGCCTCCTAGCTCGACGGACGGATCCTTTCCCTGCGTGCTCGGGAAAGAATTCCCGGCGTTTCCGTCGCAACTCAAGAGGAGGCGCTCTCCACAGGAAAGGCGAGAGAAACTCCAGGGTCGTGCCACCATTTCCAGAGTCCACCAAATGTCTCAGTCCATTCCAGGGAAACCTGTTTTCCCTGCACTGCCTCCACCTTCAAGCCGAGGATCGACTCACACCGCGGTGGCACGTTGGACAGCCCTGTGGGAAAGCCTCAGGGGAAAGCCTCGTGGGAAAGCCTCGAGGGAAAGCCACAGATCCCTTGATCCACGCGAAGGGAAGCGTGACACTGCTGCTACAGCTCGGGAGGAAAGCGCACGTGCATGCCCCCACTCGAGACGAGGACTGACTCCCCTGGGGAGATTCCAGAAGTACCCTAAGATACATGTCAGCACTGGAGAGGAATCCTCAGGTTCCGGCACATACTCCACACAAGATCTTAGGCCCCGGCATCGACGGGAGAGGAATCCGAAGAGGCCCCCGAGGAACTTGCATGGGGACTGGCCTTTCCTGAGGCCACCAGAGCGGGTCCCTGAGGTCCCCGTCGTAAGTCGAAAGCACCTGCCACAACTCGAGATAATCCAGGAGGTTCTCCCCTCCAGGCGAGATGAGGCCCATTTCCGCTGAGGCATCTCGAGGCTAATCACATCTGACATCTGGAATTTCCAAAGGGTCCTTCACACCATTGCTGCAACTCAAGAAGTTCCCGACATACCCGTCTGCACTCGAGAGGAAGCACGAGAGTCCCGCCCACATCCATAGGAGCCACGTTTCCGCCTCCTAGCTTGAGAGGAGGGATCCTTTCCCTGCGTCGTGGGGAAAGAATTCCCCGAGTTCCCGTCGCATCTCAAGAGAGAGGCGCTCTCCACAGGAAAGGCGAGAGGACTCCAGGGTCGTTCCACCATTCCCCAGATTCCCCCAGATGTCTCAGTCCATTCCAGGGAAACCTGTTTTCCCTGCACTGCCTCGACTTTCAAGCCGAGGATCGACTCACACCACGGTGGCACTTGGGACAGCCCTGTGGGAAAGCCTCGTGGGAAAGCCTCGTGGGAAAGCCACATTTCCCTTGATCCACGCGAATGGAAGCGCGACACTGCAGCTACAGCTCGGGAGGAAAGCACACCTGCATGCCCCCACTCGAAATGAGGACCGACTTCCTAGGGGAGACTCCAGAAGTACCCCAAGATCCATGTCAGCACTTGAGAGGAATCCTCAGGTTCCGGCACTGACTCCGCACAAGATCTTAGGACCCGGCAACGAAGGGAGAGGAATCCTGAGAGGCCTGCGTGCAATTCGAATGGGGACTTGCCTTTCCTGAGGCCACCAGAGCAGGTCCCTGAGGTCCCCGTCGTAAGTCAAGAACACCTGCCGCAACTCGAGAAAATCCAGGAGGTTCTCCCCTCCAGGCGAGATGAGGCCCATTTCCGCTGAGGCGTCTCGAGGCTAATCACACCTAACCTCTGGAACTTCCAAAGGGTCCTTCACACCCTTGCTGCAACTCAAGAAATTCCCCGACATACCCGTGTCCACTCGAGAGGAAGCACGAGATTCCCGCCCTCACCCAGAGGAGAACCGTTTCTGCCTCCTAGCTCGAGAGGAGGGATCCTTTCCCTGCGTGGTCGGGAAAGAATTCCCGGCTTTCCGTCGCATCTCAAGAGGAGGCGCTCTCCATAGGAAAGGCGAGAGGAACTCCAGGGTCGTGCCACCATTCCCAGAGTCCCCAGATATCTCAGTCCATTCCAGGGAAACCTGCTTTCCCTGCACTGCCTCGACTTTCAAGCCGAGGATCGACTCACACCACGGTGGCACGTGGGACAGCCCTGTGGGAAAGCCTCGTGGGAAAGCCTCGAGGGAAAGGCAAGATCCCTTGATCCAACAGAAGGGAAGCATGACACGCCTGCTACAGCTCGGGAGGAAAGCGACGTGCAAGCCCCCACTCGAGACGAGGACTGACTCCCCTGGGGAGACTCCAGAAGTACCCCGAGTTCCATGTCAGCACTGGAGAGAAAATCCTCAGGTTACGG
>NW_017193054.1:0-9992 GCF_001704415.2 Capra hircus
AAGGAAATGGGCAAAGATTTAAAGAAAAACACTTCAGAGAAACAAAACTAACATTCATTAAGGAAGAGAGCCAAAAAGTGTTTTAACAAGCCTCTTGGCCAGAAGATAATGTAAATCACCAGAGACCTTTTGTATACAAAATGATGTACAGAAAGAGTCTGGGGTGCATACATAATTTGTGTTACCATTGAACCTCCATGTTTTATCAAAAGTATAAAAGCTTTATGAACAATAAGGATGGGCCAGTTTCTCGGACCAGTTTCTCGAACTAGTCTCTCGCCTGGTTTCTTGAGACTCAGGCTCCCCCCGTGTCTTTTTCTCTCTTTCTTCTTCTCTCCCCTTTCCTTCTCTCTGCTTTTTACTTTAACTTCAGGCTGAATCTCCACCAGGGGCGCGGAGGCTCGCCAGGTCTACTTACTTGCCTGGCTGTTAAGACTGCACGAAAGGGAGCTTAAGGTGAGGCACCCCTTAGATATTCAAGCAGGGCTGGTGGCCAACGTAGATGGTGAAATTCTTTGTCTGGAATTTATTGGCCTTCCCACGTAAACCAAGATATTCAGCCCTTTTTCCTCAGTTAATCTTCTTACACCTATAATTCTTAATCTAATCTTACATTAATAAATAAAAAGACTTTCCACGACAACGCCGTCCATTCCGTCGAATTCCCTGGATCCAGCGGGGCTGGACCCCGGCAGACTGAGATATCTGGGGGACTCTTGGAATGGTGGCATGACCTGGAGTTCCTCGCTTTCCTGTGGAGAGCGCCTCCTCATGAGATGCGACGGGAACACCCGGGAATTCTTTCCCGAACATGCAGGGAAAGGATACCTGACCTCGAGGTATGAGGCGGAAACGGGGCTCCTCTGGATGTGGGCGGGATTCTCGTGCTTCCTCTCGAGTGGAGTCAGGTATGTCGGGGAACTTCTTGAGTTGCAGCAAGGGTGTGAAGGACCCTTTGGAAGTTCCAGATGTTAGGTATGGTTAGCCTCGAGACGCCTCAGAGGAAAAGGGCCTCATCTCGCCTGGAGGGGAGAACCTCCTGGATTTTCTCGAGTTGCGGCAGGTGCTCTTGACTTACTACGGGGACCTCAGGGAACCGCTCTGGTGGCCTCAGGAAAGGCCAGTCCCCATGCGAGTTGCTCTGGGGCCTCTCGGGATTCCTCTCCCGTCGATGCCGGGGCCTAAGACCCTGTGTGGAGTCGGTGCCGGAACCTGAGGTTTCCTCTCCAGTGCTGACATGGATCTTGGGGTACTTCTGAAGTCTCCCAGGGGAGTTAGTCGTCGTCTTGTGTGGGGGCATGAACGTGCGCTTTCCTCCCGAGCTGTAGCAGCAGTGCAACGCTTCCCTTCGCGTGGATCAAGGGATCTGTGGCTTTCCCTCGAGGCTTTCCCACGAGGCTTTTCCACAGTGCTGTCCATGTGCCATCGTGGTGTGAGTCGATCCTCGGCTAGAAATTCGAGGCAGTGCAGGGAAATCAGGTTTCCCTGAAATGGACTAAGACATCTGGGGGACTCTGGGAATGGTGGCACGACCCTGGAGTTCCTCTCGCCTTTCCTGTGGAGAGCACCTCCTCTTGAGATGCGACAGGAACGCCCGGAATTCTTTCCCGACCACGCAGGGAAAGGATCCCTCCTCTCGAGCTAGGAGGCGGAAACGGGGCTCCTCTGGATGTGGGCCGGTCTCTGGTGCTTCCTCTCGAGTGGAGACGGGTATGTCGGGGAACTTCTTGAGTTGCAGCAAGGGTGTGAAGGGTCCTTTGGAAGTTCCAAAGGTTAGGTGTGATTAGCCTTGAGACGCCTCAGCGGAAATGGGCCTCATCACGCCTGGAGGTGAGAACCTCCTGGATTTTCTCGAGTTGCGGCAGGTGCTCTCAACTTACAAAGGGCACAAGGGACCCGCTCTGTTGGCCTTAGGAAAGGCCAGTCCCCATGCGAGTTGCTCGGGGCCTCTCGGGATTCCTCTCCCCGACGATGCCGGGGCCTAAGACCTTGTGTGGAGTCGGTGCTGGAACCTGAGGATTCCTCTCCAGTGCTGACATGGATCTTGGGGTACTTCTGGAGTCTCCCCAGGGGAGTCAGTCCTGGTCTCGAGTTTGGGTATGCACGTGCGCTTTCCTCCCGAGCTCTAGCAGCATTGTCACGCTTCCCTTCGCGTGGAACAAGGGATCAGTGGCTTTCCCTCGAGGGTTTACCACGACGCTTTCCACGAGGCTTTCCCACAGGGCTTTCCCTCGTGCAACCGTGGTGTGAGTCGATCCTCGGCTTGAAAGTGGAGGCAGTGCCAGGAAAACAGTTTTCCCTGGAATGGACTGAGACATCTTGGGGACTCTGGGAATGGTGGCACGACCCTGGAGTTCCTCTCGCCTTTCCTGTGGAGAGCGCCTCCTCTTGAGATGCGCCAGGAACGCCAGGAATTCTTTCCTGTCTACGCAGGGAAAGGATCCCTCCTCTCGAGCTAGGAGGCGGAAACGGGGCTCCTCTGGATGTGGGCGGGTCTCTGGTGCTTCCTCTCGTGTGGAGACGGGTATGTCGGTGAACTTCTTGAGTTGCAGCAAGGGTGTGATGGACCCTTTGGAAGTTCCAGAGGTTAGGTGTGATTAGACTCGAGACGCCTCAGCGGAAATGGGCCTCATCTCGCCTGCAGGGGAGAACCTCCTGGATTTTCTCGAGTTTCAGCAGGTGCTCTCCAGTTACGACCGGGACTTATGTAACCCGCTCTGGTCCACTCAGGAAATGCCAGTCGACTTGCGAGTTGCTAAGGGGCCTCTCGGGATTCCTCTCCGGTCGATGGGGCCTAAGACCTTGTTTGGAGTCGGTGCCCGAACCTGAGGTTTCCTCTCCAGTGCTAACATGGATCTTGGGGTACTACTGGAGTCTCCACAGGGGAGTCATCTTCGTCTCCAATGGGGGCATGCGCGTGCGCTTTTCTCCCGAGCATTAGGAGCAGAGTCAATTTTCCCGTTGGGTTGATCAAGGGGTTTCTTGTTTTCCCTCGAGGCTTTCCCACGAGGCTTTCCCACAGGGCTGTCCCACGTGCCACCATCGTGTGTGTCGGTCCTCCGCGTGAACGTCGAGGCAGTGCAGGGTAAACAAGTTCCTCTGGAAAGGACTGAGACATCTGGGGGACTCTTGGAATGGTGGAACGACCCTGGAGTTCCTCTCACCTTTCTTGTGGAGCGTGCCTCCTCTTGAGATGCGACAGGTACGACAGGAATTCTTTCCCGGCCAATCAGGGAAAGGATCCCTCACATTGAGCTAGGAGGGGGAATTGGGGCTCCTCTGGATGTGGGTGGTACCCTGGTGATTCCTATGTAGTGGCGACGGGTCTCTCGTGGAACTTCTTGAGTTGCAGCTATGGTGTGAAGGACCCTTTGGAAGTTCCAGAGGTTAGGTGTGATTAGCCTCGAGACGTCTCAGTGGAAATGGGCTTCATCTCGCCTGAAGGGGAGAATCTCCTTCATTTTCTCGAGTTGTGGCAGGTGCTCTCGACTTACGACGGGGACCTCAGGGACCCGTTCTGTTGGCCTTAGGAAAGACCAGTTCCCATGTGAGTTGCTAGAGGGCCTCTCGGGATTCCTCACCGGTAGATGCCGGGGCCCAAGACCTTGTGTGGAGTGGGGGCCAGAACCTGAGTATTCCTCTCCAGTGCTGACATGTTTTTGGGATACTTCTGAAGTCTCCCAAGGGGAATCAGTCCTCGTCTCGAGTGGGGGCATGCGCATGCCCCTTCCTCCCGAGCTGTAGCAGCAGTGTCATGCTTCCCGTCGCGTGGATCAATGGATCTGTGGCTTTTCCTCTAGGCTTTTCCTAGAGGCTTTCCCACGAGGCTTTCCCACAGGGCTGTCCCCGTGCCACCGTGGTGTGAGGCGATCCTCGGCATGAAAGTTTAGGCACTCTGTAAAAACAAGATCCTCTGGAATGGACTGAGACATCTGGGGACGCTTGAAATGGTGGCACGACCATGGAGTTCCTCTCGCCTTTCCTGTGGAGAGCGCCTCCTCTTGAGATGCGACGAGAACGCCGGGAATTCTTTCCGACCTCGAAGGGAAAGGATCCCTCCTCTCGAGCTATGAGGCGGAAACGGGGCTCCTCTGGATGTGGGCGGAACTATCGTGCTTCCTCTTAAGTGCAGACGGGTATGTCGGGGAACTTCTTGATTTGCAGCAAGGGTGTGAAGGACCCTTTGGAAGTTCCAGAGTTTAAGTGTGCTTAGCCTTGAGATGTGTCAGCGGAAATAGGCTTCATTTTGCCTGGAGGGGAGAACATCCTTGATTTTCTCCAGTTGCGGCAGGTGCTCTCGACTTACAATGGGGACCGCAGGGACCCGCTCTGGTGGCCTCAGGAAAGGCCAGTCAAGATCCAAGACAGCATTGGAGAGGGAGAGACATCACGAGAGGCTCCCGAGCAACTCGCATGGGGACTGGCCTTTCCTGAGGCCACCAAAGCGGGTCCCTGAGGTCCCCGTCGTAAGTCGAGAGCACCTGGCGCAACTCGAGAAAATCCAGGAGGTTCTCCCCTCCAGGCGAGATGAGACCCATTTGCGCTGAGGCATCTCGAGGCTAATCACACCTAACCTCTGGAACTTCCAAAGGGCCCTTCACACCATTGCTGCAACTCAAGAAGTTCCCCGACATACCCGTTTCCACTCGAAAGGAAGCACGAGAGTCCCGCCCACAACCAGAAGAGCCCCGTTTCAGCCTCATAGCTCGAGAGGAGGGATCCTTTCCCTGCGTGGTCGGGAAAGAATTCCGGAGTTCCCTTCGCATCTCAAGAAGAGGCGCTCTCCACAGGAAAGGCGAGAGGAACTCCAGGGTCGTGCCACCATTCCCTGAGTCCCCCAGATGTCTCAGTCCATTCCAGGGAAACCTGTTTTCCCTGCACTGCCTTGACTTTCAAGCCGATGATCGACCTACACACCACGGTGGCACGAGGGACAGCCCTGTTGGAAAGCCTCGAGGTAAAGCCTCGTGGGAAAGCCTCGAGGGAAAGACACAGATCCCTTGATCCTCGCAAAGGGAATCGTGACACTGCGGCTACAGCTCGGGAGGAAAGCCACGTGCATGCCCCCACTCGAGACGAGGACTGACTCCCCTGGGGAGACTCCAGAAGTCCCCAAGACCCATGTCATACGGAGAGGAATCCTCAGGTTCCGGCACCAAATCCACACAAGGTCTTAGTCCACGGCATCGACAGGAGAGGAATCCCGAGAGGCCCCCGAGCAACTCGCATGTGGACTGGCCTTTTCTGAGGCCACCAGAGCGGGTCCCTGAGGTCCCCGTCGTAAGTCCAGAGCACCTGCCGCCACTCGAGAAAAACCAGGAGGTTCTCCCCTCCATTCTAGATGAGGCCCATTTCCGGTGAGGGGTCTCGAGGCTAATCACACCTAACTTCTGGAACTTCCAAAGGGTCCTTCACACCCTTGCTGCAACTCAAGAAGTTCCGAGACATACCCGTCTCCACTCGAGAGAAAGCACGATTGTCCCGCCCACATCCAGAGGAGCCCCGTTTCCGCCTCCTAGCTCGAGAGGAGGGATCCTTTCCCTGCGTGGTCGGGAAAGAATTTCCGGCGTTCCCGTCGCATCTCAAGAGGAGCCGCTCACCACAGGAAAGGCGAGAGGAACTCCAGGGTGGTGCCACCATTCCCAGAGTCCCCCAGATTTCTCAGTCCATTCCAGGGAAACCTGTTTCCCTGCACTGCCTCGACTTTCAATCCGAGGAACGACTCACACCACGGTGGCACGTGGGACAGCCCTGTGGGAATTCCTCATGAAAAAGCATCGTGGGAAAGCCTCCAGATAAAGCCACAGATCCCTGGATCCTCGCGAAGGGAAGCGTGACACTGCTGCTACAGCTCTGGAGGAAAGTGCACATACATGCCCCCAATAGAGATGAGGACTGACTCACCTGGGAGACTCCAGAAGTACCCCAAGAATCATGTAAGCACTGGAGAGTTATTCTCAGGTTCCGGCACCGACTCCACACAAGGTATAAGGCGCCAGCATCGACGGGAGAGGAATTCCGAGATGCCCCCAAACAACTCGCATGGGGACTGGCCTTTCCTGAGGAAACCAGAGCGGGTCCCTGAGGTCCCCATCGTAAGTCGAGAGCACCTGCCGCAACTCGAAAAATCCAGGAGGTTCTCCCCTCCAGGCGAGATGAGGCCCATTTCCGCTGAGGCGTCTCGAGGCTAATCACACCTAACCTCTGGAACTTCCAAAGGGTCCTTCACACCCTTGCTGCAACTCAAGAAGTTCCCGACATACCCGTCTCCACTCGAGAGGAAGCATGAGAGTCCCGCCCACATCCAGAGGAGCCCGTTTCCGCTTCTAGCTCGAAATGAGGGGTCCTTTCCCTGCGTGGTCGGGAAAGATTTCCCGGCGTTCCCGTCGCATCTCAAGAGGAGGCGCTCTCCACAGGAAAGGCGAGAGGGACTCCAGGGTCGTGCCACCATTCCCAGAGTCCCCCAGATTCTCAGTCCATTCCAGGGAAACCTGTTTTCCCTGCACTGCCTCGACTTTCAAGCCGACGATCGACCTACACCACGGTGGCACGAGGGACAGCCCTGTTGGAAAGCCTCGAGGTAAAGCCTCGAGGGAAAGCCCCACAGATCCCTTGATCCACGCAAAGGGAAGCGTGACACTGGGCTACAGCTCGGGAGGAAAGCCCACATGCATGCCCCCACTCGAGACGAGGACTGACTCCCCTGGGAGACTCCAGAATTCCCCCAAGACCATGTCAGCACTGCAGAGGAATTCTCAGGTTCCGGCACCGACTCCACACAAGGTCTTAGGCCCAGCATCGAGGGGAGAGGAATCCCGAGAGGCCCCGAGCAACTCGCATGGGACTGGCCTTTCCTGAGGCCACCAGAGCGGGTCCCTGAGGTCCCCGTCGTAAGTCGAGACCACCTGCCGCAACTCGAGAAAATCCAGGAGGTTCTCCCCTCCAGGGAGATGAGGCCCATTTCCGCTGAGGGGTCTCGAGGCTAATCACACCTAACCTCTGGAACTTCGAAAGGGTCCTTCACACCCTTTGCAACTCAAGAAGTTCCCCGACATACCCGTCTCCACTCGAGAGGAAGAACGAGAGTCCCGCCACATCCAAAGGAGCCCGTTCCGCCTGCTAGCTCGAGAGGAGGGATCCTTTCCCTGCGTGGTCGGGAATGAATTCCCTGCGTTCCCCTTGCATCCCAAGTGGAGGCGCTCTCCACAGGAAAGGCGAGAGGAACTCCAGGGTCGTGCCACCATTCCCAGAGTCCCCCAGATGTCTCAGTCCATTCCAGGGACACCTGTTTTCCCTGCTCTGCCTCGACTTTCAAGCCGAGGATCGACTCACAACACGGTGGCACCTGGGACAGCCCTGTGGGAAAGCCACGTGGGAAAGCCGCATGGGAAAGCCTCGAGGGAAAGCCAGAGATCCTTGATCCACGCGAAGGGAAGCGTGACACTGCTGTTACAGCTCGGGAGGAAAGAGCACGTGCATGCCCCCACTCGAGCCGAGGACTGACTCCCCTGGGGAGACTCCAGTAGTACCCCAAGATCCATGTCAGCACTGCAGAGGAATTCTCAGGTTCCGGTACCGACTCCACACAAGGTCTTAGGCCCAGGCATCGACGGAGAGGAATCCCGAGCCCCCGAGCAACTCGCATGGGCACTGGCCTTTCCTGAGGCCACCAGAACGGGTCCCTGAGATCCCCGTCGTAAGTCGAGACCACCTGCCACAACTCGTGAAAAATCCAGGAGGTTCTCCCCTCCAGGGGAGATGAGGACCATTTCCGCTGAGGCGTCTCGAGGCTAATCACACCTAACCTCTGGAACTTCCAAAGGGTCCTTCACACCCTTGCTGCAACTCAAGAAGTTCCCCGACATACCCGTCTCCACTCGAGAGGAAGCACGAGAGTCCGCCCACATCCAGAGGAGCCCGTTTCCGCCTGCTAGCTCGAGAGGGGAATCCTTTCCCTGCGTGATCGGCAAAGAATTCCGCGTTCCATCGCATCTCAAGAGGAGGCGCTCTCCACAGGAAAGGCGAGAGGAACTCCAGGGTCGTGCCACCATTCCCAGAGTCCCCAGATGTCTCAGTCCATTCCAGGGAAACCTGTTTTCCCTGCACTGCCTCGACTTTCAAGCCGACGATCGACTACACCACGGTGGCACGTGGGACAGCCCTGTGGGAAAGCCTCGTGGGAAAGCCTCGAGGGAAAGCCACAGATCCTTGATCCACGCCAAGGGAAGCGTGACTGCTGCTACAGCTCGGGAGGAAAGCGCACGTGCATGCCCCATTCAAGACGAGGACTGACTCCCCTGGGGAGACTCCAGAAGTACCCCACGATCCATGTCAGCACTGGAGAGGAATCCTCGGTTCCGGCACCGACTCCACACAAGGTCTTAGACCCGGCATCGAAGGGAGAGGAATCCGGAGAGGCCCCCGTGCAACTCACATGGGGACTGGCCTTTCCTGAGGCCACCAGAGCGGGTCCCTGAGGTCCCCGTCGTAAGTCGAGAGCACCTGCTGCAATTCGAGAAATCCAGGAGGTTCTCCCTCCAGGCAAGATGAGGCCCATTTCCACTGAGGAGGCTAATCACACCTAACCTCTGGAACTTCCAAAGGGTCCTTCACACCCTTACTGCAACTCAAGAAGTTCCCCGACATACCCGTCTCCACTCGAGAGGAAGCACGAGAGTCCGCCCACATCCAGAGGAGCCCGTTTCCGCTTCTAGCTCGAAGGAGGGGTCCTTTCCCTGCGTGGTCGGGAAAGAATTCCCGGCGTTCCCGTCGCAACTCAAGAGGAGGCGCTCTCCACAGGAAAGCCGAGAGGACTCCAGGGTCGTGCCACCATTCCCAGAGTCCCCCAGATTTCTCAGTCCATTCCAGGGAAACCTGTTTTCCCTGCACTGCCTCGAATTTCAAGCTGAGGTTCGACTCACACCACGGTGGCACGTGGGACAGACCTGTGGAAAGCCTCATGGGAAAGCCTCATGGGAAAGCCTCGAGGGAAAGCCATAGATCGCTTGATCCACGAGAAGGGAAGCGTGACACTGCTGCTACAGCTCGGGAGGAAAGCGCACGTGCCTACCCCCACTCGAGACGAGGACTGACTCCCCTGGGGAGACACCAGAAGCCCCCAAGATCCATGTCAGCACTGGAGAGGAATCCTCAGGTTCCGACACCGACTCCACACAAGGTCTTAAGCCCCGCATTGACGGGAGAGGAAACCCGAGAGGCCCCCGAGCAACTCGCATGGGGACTGGCCTTTCCTGAGGCCACCAGAGCGGGTCCCTGAGGTCCCCATCGTAAGTCGAGAGCACCTGCGGCACTCGAGAAAAACCCAGGAGGTTCTCCCCTCCATTCTAGATGAGGCCATTTCCGATGCGGCGTCTCGAGGCTAATCACACCTAACTCTGGAACTTCCAAAGGGCCTTCACACCCTTGCTGCAACTCAAGAAGTTCCCTGACATACCCGTCTCCACTCGAGAGGAAGCACGATTGTCCCACCCACATCCAGAGGAGCCCCGTTTCCGCCTCCTAGCTCGAGAGGAGGGATCCTTTCCCTGCATGGTGGGGAAAGAATTTCCGGCGTTGCCGTCGCATCTCAAGAGGAGGCCGCTCTCCACAGGAAAGGCGAGAGGAACTCCAGGGTCGTGCCACCATTCCCAGAGTCCCCCAGATGTCTCAGTCCATTCCAGGGAAACTGTTTTCCCTGCACTGCCTCGACTTTCAAGCCGAAGATGCATTCACACCACGGTGGCACATGGGACAGCCCTGTGGGAAAGCCTCGTGGAAAGCCTCGTGGGAAAGCCTGGAGGGAAAGGCACAGATCCTTGATCCACGCGATGGGAAGCGTGACACTGCTGCTACAGCTTGGGAGGAAAGCGCACGTGCATGCCCCCACTCGAGACGAGGACTGACTCCCCTGGGGAGACTCCAGAAGTACCCCAAGATCCATGTCAGCACTGGAGAGGAGTCCTCAGGTTCCGGCACCGACTCCACACAAGGTC
>NW_017193055.1:0-9991 GCF_001704415.2 Capra hircus
GCCGGGAATTCTTTCCGACCACACAGGGAAAGGATCCCCTCTCGAATAGGAGGCAAAAACGGGGCTCCTCTGGATGAGGGCGGGACTCTCGTGGTTCCTCTCGAGTGGAGACGGGCATGTCACGGAACTTCTTGAGTTGCAGCAAGAGTGTGAAGGACCCTTTGGAAGTTCCAGAAGTTAGGTGTGATTAGCCTCGAGACGCCTCAGCGGAAATGGGCCTCATCTCGCCTGGAGGGGGAACCTCCTGGATTTTCTCGAGTTGCGGCAGGTGCTCTCAACTTACGATGGGGACCTCAGGAACCCGCTCTTGTGGTCTCAGGAAAGGCCAGTCGCCATGCGAGTTGCTCGGGGCCTCTTGGGATTCCTCTCCGTCAATGCCGTGGCCTAAGACCATGTGTGGAGTAGGTGCTGGAATCTCAGCATTCCTTTTCCAGTGCTGACATGGATCTTGGGGTACGTCTGGAGTCTCCTCAGGAGAGTCAGTCCTCGTCTCGAGTGGGGGCACGCACGTGCGCTTTCCTCCCGAGCTGAAGCAGCAGTGTCGTGCTTGCCTTCGCATGGATCAAGAGATAAGGGGCTTTCCCTCGAGGCTTTCCCAGAGGCTTTCCCATGAGGCTTTCCCACAGGGCTGTCCCACGTGCCACGTGGTGTGAGTCGATCCTCGGCTTGAAAGTCGAGGCAATGCAGGGAATGCTGGTTTCCCTGGAATGGACTGAGACATCTGGGGGACTCTGGAATGGTGGCCCGACCTGGAGTTTCTCTCGCCTTTCCTGTGGAGAGCGCCTCCTCTTGAGAAGTGACGGAAACGCCGGGAATTCTTTCCGCGACCATGCAGGGAAAGGATCCTTCCTCTCGAGCTAGGGAGGCGGAAACGGGGCTCCTCTGGATGTGGACGGGACTCTCGTGCTTCCTATCGAGTCGAGACAGGTATGTCGGGGAACTGCTTGAGTTGCAACATGGTTGTAAAGGACCCTTTGGAAGTTCCAGATGTTAGATGTGATTAGCCTGGAGACGCCACAGTGGAAATGGGCCTCGTCTCGCCTGGAGGGGAGAACCTCTTGGATTTTCTCGAGTTGCGGCAGGTGCTCTCGACTTACGACGGGGACCTCAGGGACCCGCTCTGGTGGCCTCAGGAAAGGCCAGTCCCCATGCGAGTTGCTCGGGGGCCTCTCGGGATTCCTCTCCCATCGATGCCGGCGCGGCCTAAGACCTTGTGTGGAGTCGCTGCCGGAACCTGAGGATTCCTCTCCAGTGCTGACATGGATCTTGGGGTACTTCTGGAGTCTCCCCAGGGGAGTCAGTCCTCGTCTCGAGTGGGGGCATGCACGTGCGCTTTCCTCCCGAGCTGTAGCAGCAGTGTCACGCTGCCCTTCGCGTGGATCAAGGGATCTGTGGCTTTCCCTCGAGGCTTTCCCACGAGGCTTTCCCACGAGGCTTTCTAAACTTTCCCACAGGGTGTCCCACGTGCCACCGTGGTGTGAGTCGATCCTCGCTTGAAAGTCGAGGCAGTGCAGGGAAATCAGGTTTCCTGGAATGGATGGAGACATCTGATTGTTCTGGGAATGGTGGCACGACCCTGGAGTTCTCTCGCCTTTCCTGTGGAGAGCGCCTGCTCTTGAGATGCGACGGGAACGCCGGGAATTCTTTCCCGACCACGCAGGGAAAGGATCCCTCCTCTCGAGCTAGGAGGCGGAAACGGGGCTCCTCTGGATGTGGCCAGGACTCTCGTGCTTCCTCTCAAGTGGAGCCGGGTATGTCGGGGAACTTCTTGAGTTGCAGCAAGGGTGTGAAGTACCCTTTGGAAGTTCCAGAGGTTAGGTGTGATTAGCCTCGAAACCTCCTCAGCGGAAATGGGCCTCATCTGGCCTGGAGGGGAGAACCTCCTGGATTTTCTCGAGTTGCAGCAGGTGCTCTCGACTTACGACGGGGACCTCAGGAACCCGCTCTGGTGGCCTCAGGAAAGGCCAGTCCCCATGCGAGTTTCTCGGGGGCCTCTCGGGATTCCTCTCCCTTCGATGTCGGGGCCTAAGACCTTTGTGTGCAGTCGGTGCCGGAACCTGAGGATTCCTTTCCAGTGCTGACATGGATCTTGGGGTACCTCTGGAGTCTCCCCAGGGGATTCAGGCCTCGTCTCGAGTGGGGGCATGAGTGTGCCCTTTCCTCCCATGCTGTAGCAGCAGTGTCATGCTTCTGCTTGCGTGGACCAAGGGATCTGTGACTTTCCCTCGAGTCTTTCCCTCGAGGCTCTCCCACAGGGCTGTCCCACGTGTCTCGGTGGTGTGAGTCGATCCTCGGCGTGAAAGCCGAGGCAGTGCAGGGAAAACAGGTTCCTGTGGAATGGACTGAGACATCTGGGGGAGTCTTGGAATGGGTGGCACGACCCTGCAGTTCCTCTCCCCTTTCCTTTGGAGAGCGCCTCCTCTTGAGATGCGATGGGAATGCCGGGAATTCTTTCCCGACCCATGTAGGGAAAGGATCCTCATCTCGGAGCCTACGAGCCGGAAACGGAGCTCCTCTGGATGTGGCCGGGACCCTCGTGTTTCCTCTTGAGTGGAGACGGGTATGTCGGGGAACTTCTTGAGTTGCAGCATGACTGTGAAAGACTCTTTTGAAGTTCCAGAGTTCACGTGTGATTAGCCTCGAGACACCTCAGTGGAAACGGGCCTCATCTCGCCTGCAGGGGAGAACCTCCTGGATTTTCTCCGAGTTGCGTCAGGTGCTCTCCGAGTTACGACGGAGACATCAGGGACCCGCTCTGGTGACCTCAGGAAAGGCCAGTCCCCATGCGAGGTGCTAGGGGGCCTCTCAGGATTCCTCTCCCGTCGATGCCGGGGCCTAAGACCTTGTGTGGAGTCGGGACCGGAACCTGAGGATTCCTCTCCAGTGCTGACATGGATCTTGGCGTACTTCTGGAGTCTCCCAAGCTTGCGTCAGTCCTCGGCTCGAGTGGGGTCATGCACGTGCGCTTTAATCCCGAGCGGGTAGCAGCAGTGTCGCGCTTCCCATCTCGTGGATCAAGGTATCTGTGGCTTTCCCTCGAGGCTTTCCCACGAGGCTTTCCCACGAGGCTTTGCCACAGGGCTGTCCCACGTGCCACAGTGGTGTGAGTCGATCCTCGGCTTGAAAGTCGAGTCAGTGCGGGGAAAACAGGTTTCCCTGGAATGGACTGAGACATCTGGGGGACTCGGAGAATGGTGGCATGTCCCTGGAGTTCCTCTCGCCTTTCCTGTGGAGAGCGCCTCCTCTTGAGATGCGACGAGAAACGCCGGGAATTCTTTCCCGACCTCGAAGGGAAAGGATCCCTCCTCTCGAGCTATGAGGCGGAAACGGGGCTCCTCTGGATGTGGGCGGAACTATCGTGCTTCCTCTTAAGTGCAGACGGGTATGTCGGGGAACTTCTTGATTTGCAGGCAAGGGTGTGAAGGACCCTTTGGAAGTTCCAGAGTTTAAGTGTGCTTAGCCTTGAGATGTGTCAGCCGGAAATAGGCTTCATTTTGCCTGGAGGGGAGAACATCCTTGATTTTCTCCAGTTGCGGCAGGTGCTCCTCGACTTACAATGGGGACCGCAGGGACGCCGCTCTGGTGGCCTCAGGAAAGGCCAGTCAAGATCCAAGACAGCATTGGAGAGGGAGAGACATCACGAGAGGCTCCCGGAGCAACTCGCATGGGGAGTGGCCTTTCCTGAGGCCACCAAAGCGGGTCCCTGAGGTCCCCGTCGTAAGTCGAGAGCACCTGGCGCAACTCGAAAAATCCAGGAGGTTCTCCCCTCCAGGCGAGATGAGACCCATTTGCGCTGAGGCATCTCGAGGCTAATCACACCTAACCTCTGGAACTTCCAAAGGGCCCTTCACACCCATTGCTGCAACTCAAGAAAGTTCCCCGACATACCCGTTTCCACTCGAAAGGAAGCACGAGAGTCCCGCCCACAACCAGAAGAGCCCCGTTTCAAGCCTCATAGCTCGAGAGGAGGGATCCTTTCCCTTCGTGGTCGGGAAAGAAATTCCCGGCGTTCCATCCCATCTCAAGAAGAGGCGCTCTCCAAAGGAAAGGCGAGAGGAACTCAGGGTCGTGCCACCATTCCCAGAGCCCCCAGATGTCTCAGTCGATTCCAGGGAAACCTGTTTTCCCCGCAATGCCCTCGACTTTCAAGCCGAGGATCGACTCAGAACTCGGTGGCACGTGGGAGAGCCCTGTGAAAAGCCTAGTGGGAAAGCCTCGTGGGAAAGCCTACTGAGAAAGCCACAGATCCCTGGATCCACGCAAAGGGAAGCGTGACACTGCTGCTAAAGCTCGGGAGGAAAGCACACGTGCACGCCACACTCGCGACGAGGACTGACCTCCCCTGGGAGACTCCAGAAGTACCCCAAGATCCATGTCAGAACTGGAGAGGAATCCTCAGGTTCCGGGCACCCGGACTCCACACAATGTCTCAGGCCCCGGCATAGACGGGAGAGGAATCGCTAGAGGCCCACGAGCAACTCGCATGGGGACGGGCCTTTCCTGAGGCACTAGAGCGTGTCCCTGAGGTCCCCGTCGGAATCCGAGAGCACCTGCGGCAACTCGAGAAAATCCAGGAGGTTCTCCCCTCCAGGCGAGATGAGGCCCATTTCCGCTGAGGAGTCTCGAGGCTTTATCACACCTAAACTCTGGAACTTTCAAAGGGTCCTTCACACCTTTTGCTGCAACTCAAGAAGTTCCCCGACATACCCGTCTTCACTCGAGAGGAAGCACGAGAGTGCCGCCCTCATCCTTAGGAGCGCCTTTTCCGCTTCCTAGCTCGAGAGGAGGGATCCTTTCCCTGCCGTGGTCGGGAAAGAATTCCCGGCGTTCCCGTCGCATCTCAAGAGGAGGCACTCTCCACAGGAAAGGCGAGAGGAACTCCAGGTCACGCCACCATTCCCAGAGTCCCCCAGATGTCTCAGTCCATTCCAGGGAAACCTGTTTCCCTGGACTGCCTCGACTTTCAAGCCGATGATCGACTCACACCACGGTGGCACGTGGGACAGCCCTGCGGGAAAGCCTCGTGGGAAAGCCTCGTGGGAAAGACTTGAGGGAATGCCACAGATCCCTTGTTCATCGCGAAGGGAAGCGTGACACTGCTGCTACAGCTCGGGAGGAAAGCGTACGTGCATGCCCCCACTCGAGACGAGGACTGACTCCCCTGGGGAGATTCCAGAAGTACCCCAAGATCCATGTCAGCACTGGAGAGGAATCCTCAGGTTCTGGTACCGAATCCACAAAAGGTCTTAGGCCCCGGCATCGACGGGAGAAGAATACCGAGGGCGCCCCGAGCAACTCCATGGGGACTGGCCTTTCCTGAGGCCACCAGAGCGGGTCCCTGAGGTACCCGTCGTAAGTCGAGAGCACCTGCCGCAACTCGAGAAAATCCAGGAGGTTCTCCCCTCCAGGCGAGATGAGGCCCATTTCCGCTGAGGAGTCTCGAATCTTATCACACCTAAGCTCTGGAACTTCCAAAGGGTCCTTCACACACTTGCTGCAATTCAAGAAGATCCCCGACATACCAGTCTCCACTCGAGAGGAAGCACGAGAGTCCTGCCCACACCCAGAGGAGCCCCGTTTCCGCCTCCTAGCTCGAGAGGAGGGATCCTTTCCCTGCGTGGTCGGGAAAGAATTCCCGGCGTTTCCGTCACATCTCAAGGGGAGGTGCTCTCCACAGGAAAGGCGAGAGGAACTCCAGGGTGGTGCCACCATTCCCAGAGTCCCCCAGATGTCTCAGTCCATTCCAGGGAAACCTGTTTTCCCTGCACTGCCTCGACTTTCAATCCGAGGAACGACTCACACCACGGTGGCACGTCGGACAGCCCTGTGGGAAATCCTCATGAAAAAGCATCGTGGGAAAGCCTCCAGATAAAGCCAGAGATCCCTGGATCCTGGCGAAGGGAAGCGTGACACTGCTGCTACAGCTCTGGAGGAAAGTGCACATGAATGCCCCCACTAGAGATGAGGACTGACTCACCTGGGAGACTCCAGAAGTACCCCAAGAACCATGTAAGCACTGGAGAGTTATTCTCAGGTTCCAGCACCGACTCCACACAAGGTATAAGGCGCCGGCATTGACGGGAGAGGAATTCCGAGATGCCCCCAAACAACTTGCATGGGGACTGGCCTTTCCTGAGGAAATCAGAGCGGGTCCCTGAGGTCCCCATCGTAAGTCGAGAGCACCTGCCGCAACTCGAGAAAATCCAGGAGGTTCTCCCCTCCAGGCGAGATGAGGCCCATTTCCGCTGAGGCGCCTCGAGGCTAATCACACCTAACCTCTGGAACTTCCAAAGGATCCTTCACACCCTTGCTGCAACTCAAGAAGTTCCCCGACATACCCGTCTCCACTCGAGAGGAAGCACGAGAGTCCCGCCCACATCCAAAGGAGCCCTGTTTTCGCCTCCTAGCTCGAGAGGAGGGATCATTTCGCTGCGTGGTCGGGAAAGAAATCCGGGCGTTCCCGTCGCATCTCAAGAGGAGGCGCTCTCCACAGGAAAGGCGAGAGGAACTCCATGGTCGTGCCACATTCCCAGAGTCCACCAGATGTCTCAGTCCATTCCAGGGAAAACTGTTTTCCCTGCACTGCCGCGACTTTCAAGCTCACGATCGACATACCCCACGGTGGCACGTGGGACAGCCCTGTGGGAAAGCCTCGTGGGAAATCCTCATGGGAAAGCCTCGAGGGAAAGACACAGATCCCTTGATCCACGCGAAGGGAAGCGTGACACTGCTGCTACAGCTCGGGAGGAAAGCACAGGTGCATGCCCCCACTCGAGAGGAGGACTGACTCCCCTGGGGAGACTGCAGAAGTACCCCAAGATCCATGTCAGCACTGGAGAGGAATCCTCAGGTTCCGGCACCGACTCCACACAAGGTCTTAGGCCCCGGCATCGACGGGAGAGGAATCCCGAGAGGCCCCCGAGCAACTCGCATGGGGACTGGCCTTTCCTGAGGCCACCAGAGCGGGTCCCTGAGGTCCCCGTCGTAAGTCGAGACCACCTGCCGCAACTCGAGAAAATCCAGGAGGTTCTCCCCTCCAGGCGAGATGAGGCCCATTTCCGCTGAGGGGGCTCGAGGCTAAAACATCTAACCTCTGGAACTTCGAAAGTGTCCTTCACACCCTTGCTGCAGCTCAAGAAGATCCCGACATACCCGTCTCCTCTCGAGAGGAAGCACGAGAGTCCTGCCGACATCCAGAGGAGCCCCGATTTCGCCTCAAAGCTCAAGGAGCAGGGATCCTTTCCCTGCGTGTGCGGGAAAGAATTCCCGGCGTTCCCGGTCAACATCTGAAGTGGAGGCACTCTCCACAGGAAAGGCGAGAGGAACTCCAGGGTCGTGCCACCATTCCCAGATTCCCCCAGATGTCTCAGTCCATTCCAGGGAAAACGTGTTTCCTTGCACTGCCTCGACTTTCAAGCCGAGGATCGACTCACACCACGGTGGCACGTGGGACAGTCCTGTGGGAAAGCCTCGTGGGAAAGCCTCGAGGGAAAGCCACAGATCCCTTGATCTACTTGACGGGAAGCGTGACACTGCTGCTACAGCTCGGGAGGGTATCGAACTGCATGCCCCACTCGAGACGAGGACTGACTCCCCCTGGGGAGACTCCTGAAGTACCCCAAGATCCATGTCAGCACTGCAGATGAATCCTCAGATTTCGGCACCAACTCCACACAAGGTCTTAGGCCCGACATCGAAGGTAGAGGAATAACGAGAAGCCCCCAAGCATCTCGCATGGGGACCGGCCTTTGCTGAGGCCCAGAGGGTCCCTGAGGTCCCTGTCGTAAGTCGAGAGCACCTGCCGCCAACTCGAAAAAATCCAGGAAGTTCTCCCTCCAGGCGAGATGAGGCCCATTTCCACTGAGGCGTCTCGAGGTTAATCACACCTAACCTCTGGAACTTCCAAAGGTCCTTCACACCCTTGCTGCAACTCAAGAAGTTCCGACATAACCGTCTCCACTGAAGAGGAAGCACGAGAGTCCCGCCCACATCCAGAGGAGCACCGTTTACGCCTCTTTAGCTCGAGAGGATGGATCCTTTCCCTGCGTGGTTGGGAAAGAATTGCCTGCATTCCCGTCGCATCTCATGAGGAGGCGGTCTCTCCTCAGGAAAGGCGAGAGGAACTCAGAGTCGTGCCACCATTCCAGAGTCCCCAGATGTCTCAGTCCATTCCAGGGAATACTGTTTTCCCTGCACTGCCTCGATTTCATGCGAGGATCGACTCACACACGGTGGCACGTGGGACAGCCCTGTGGGAAAGCCTCCTGGGAAAGCCTCATGTGATAGCCTCAAGGGAAAAGACACTGATCCCTTGATCCACTCGACGGGAAGGTGACACTGCTGTTACAGCTGGGGAGGGAATCGAACTGCATGCCGCCACTCGAGACGAGGACTGACTCCCCTGGGGAGACACCAGAAGTACCCAAGATCCATGTCAGCAGTGGAGAGGAATCCTCAGGTTGCGGCACCCGACTCCACTCAAAGTCTTAGGCCCGGCATCGACGGTAGAGGAATTCCGAGCGGCCCCAAATCTCGAATGGGGACTGGCCTTTCTCAGGCCACCAGAGCGTGTCCTGAGGTCCCGTCGTAAGTCGACAGCACCTGCCGCACCTCGAGAAAATCCAGGAGGTTTCCCCTCCAGGGCGAGATGAGGCCTTTTCTGCTGAGGCGTCTCGAGGTTAATCACACCTAACCTCTGGAACTTCCAAGGGTCCTTCACCCTTGCTGCAACTCAAGAAGTTCCCCGACATAACCGTCTCCACTGGAGAGGAAGCACGAGAGTCCCGCCACATCCAGAGGACCCGTTTTCTGCCTCATAGCTCGAGAGGATGGGATCCTTTCCCTGCGTGGTCGGAAAGAATTCCCGGCGTTCCGTCGCATCTCAAGAGGAGGCGCTCTCCACAGGAAAGGCGAGAGGAACTCCAGGGTCGTGCCACCATTCCAGAGTTCCCCAGATGTCTCAGTCCATTCAAGGGAAACCTGTTTTCCCTGCACTGTCTCGACTTTCAGCAGAGGATCAACTCACAACGGTGGCACGTGGGAAGCCCTGTGGGAAGGCCTCGTGGGAAAGCCTCGAGGGAAAGCCTCAGGAAAAGACACAGATCCCTTGATCCACTCGCCGGGAAGCGTGACAATGCTGCTACAGCTCGGGAGGAAAAGCGCACGAGGCATGCCCCACTCGAGCGAGGACTGACTCCTGGGGAGACTCAGAAGTACCCCAAGATCCATGTCAGCACTGCAGAGGAATGCTCAAGTTCCGGCACCGACTCCACACAAGGTCTAGGCCCTGGCCTCGATGGGAGAGGAATCCCAGAGGCCCCCGAGCAACTCGCATAGGGACTGGCCTTTCCTGAGGCCACCAGAGCGGGTCCCTGAGGTCCCCCGTCGAAAGTCGAGAGCACCTGCCGCAACTCGAGAAAATCCAGGGGTTCTCCTCCTGGCAACATGAGGACCATTTCCACTGAGGCGTCTCGAGGCTAATCACACTAACCTCTGGAACTTCCAAGGGTCCTTTACCCTTGCTGCAAATCCAGAATTTCCCCGACATACCGTCTCCACTCGAGAGGAAGCACGAGAGTCCCGCCCACATACAGAGGAGCACCGTTTCTGCCTCCTAGCTCGAGAGAAGGGATCCTTTCCTGAGTGGTCGGGAAAGAATTCTCGTCGCATTCAAGAGGAGGCGCTCTCACAGGAAAGTCGAGAGGAAGTCCAGGGTCGTGCCACCATTCCCAGATTCGCCAGATGTCTCAGTCCATTCAGGGAACCTGTTTTCTTGCACTGCGTTGACTTTCAAGCCATCGATCGACTCAACCACGGTGGCACGTGGGATAGCCCTGTGGAAAGCCTCGTGGGACCACAGATTTGATCCAGGCGAAGGGAGCATGACACACAGCTCCGGAAAGGCACGTGCATGTCAAACGAGGACTGACTCCCCTGGGGAGACTCCAGAGTACAAGATCCATGTCAGCACTGCAGAAGAATCCTCAGGTTC